>NC_050527.1:7519564-7544758 GCF_002922805.2 Oryzias melastigma
GAACTCCAAAATAGCCTAAAATTCCTTAGTAAATTAAATTAGTCAAAAACTAGCATGTTACTAAAATAGAAACTATACTTTAAATTAGCTTATAAAAACCTCTGTAGAAAAAAAACTGTAGATAACAAATTAGCCAAAAATGGTAGCATATTGCTAAAGTATTAGCTAAACTCCAAATTAGCATTAAAAAAACCTCAGTAGATGCCACGTTACCCAAACGAGCTAGCATAATTAAAATATAACAGCTCAAAATCAATTTTTGAACACTACTATGAAAGATTAAAACAAAGCCCATGAATATATTTATATTATATTTAATATATCGCTGAAAGTGTGATTGAGATTTTACGTGCCAAAAACATATGGAAAAGAGCAGGAGAATCACTATAATGTGAATGCTTACTCAACATTCACACAACTACAAACTATTTAAGTCTGTTTAAGAAAATGTTGACGTCATAAAATAATTAGTTACATAATTGTAAAAAGTTATGAGATAAGAGCTATATCATGGACGACGGTAATTCTTGCTCTAATGATCTAGTATTCCATCAACACGTTCACAGAGCATTAGATGTTAGTTCACCATGAAAATATCTTATCTGTCAGGGTGAAAATACATCAGCAGGAAGTGATCCAGAGCTCTGTTGCTTTTAAAGTCAAGAAGTTCACGGCAGACACCTGAAACCAAAAGTGTAAAGGGAAAACACCAGATGCACGTTTGCATTTTGCAAACTTAAAGGAACTCCAAATGCTTTCACAGAAAAGTTATGTGTTCATCGAGAAGGAACATTTAGCAACGAGGGACGAGGATTAGTGAAAACTGGGCTGTTCCAAATCCGCTATTGTGTTGTGTTTGTTTCTAGTCACGATAAGGAAAGCTGGGTGTAACTTTATTGACCTTCTGTAATAATTTAATAGACATCTAAGAAAGATGGTGATTCACAAACTAAAAAAAAAAGATACTGACATTTACTAACAGCACAGTTTGTACTTTTATGGTTTGCCTTACATCCTGACCAACAGATATTTTTTTCTAGAGTAAACATATTAAGAACATTGACAAGTGTATTTGTTCTTAGTAAGTGGAAGGAAGTTGTAGGGTGCTTCTACACAGGCACCATTGAACCTCCACCTGATGTTTATCTTTGCTGGTTTCTTGGGGGGGAACTGTGGTGAAACATGGCTGCCAACATCGAGTTGCTTGTAAATAAACTGTTGGTCCTTCAGAACAGGTAAACATCAGGTTTTAAACATGAAACCGAGGAGAAGACTTTTGCAGTGAAGAAAAACTAGACATTTAAAAGAAAAAAACTGTTTCTGAAAAACCAATTCAAGAAAACTGACGCAAAAATCCCCACAGAAATGTTTAAAGATAAATGGAAATTGTTTTTGGATTTTTAACATTTTCTTCTGATGATGGAGGACATATATAAAGAAAATTAAGCTTAAAATGGCATTTTATGAGTACTTCTTTATTCAAATTGCTTTAAATCAGGAGCAGACGAAAAAATTTAATTAAAAAAGACCCTGCTCTGTTCCATTCTGATGCATCCAATTGCAGACAAATAGATCCGTCTAAGTTTTCCTAGCCTGAGCTGTCATCTGGCTCAAAACTGTACACCTAGACAGATCCAAATACTGCTCACCATTTTTGTTGCATTTAAAATTTGTTAGGTTAAAAGTCTGAGGGGCTGTAAGCTAGTGGAGGAGTGTGCAAACAGAGAGCTCTCAGCAACAGGAAGGGAAGGGGTGGCGGGGTTGTTCCACACCAATGGTCCAACTCACAACTCAGAGGTGAATTTCTAATGAACTACTGCCACTCTTCCCTGGGAAACTCTATGCCAGGATGCTGGAGAAGAAAATTAGTCTAATAGCAGAACCTCAGATCCAAGTACAACAGTGCTGTTTCTATCCTGACCAGCTAAACTCTGTTTAGGGTGCTGGACAATTTGTGGGAGTTCGCTCGTCCAGTCAGCATGTACTGGATTGTGGATTTTGGAGAAGACATTTGAGGACATGGTGTCCTGTGGAGGATTCTCTTGGAGTACGGGTCCAGGGAGCCTTTCTGAGTCCGGTCTCTGTATTACCGGACAAGGAGCTTGGTTCACAGTAAGTCAGACCTGTTCCCTGTGCATGTTGGACTTTGGCAGGACTGCTCTTTAGCACGAGTTCAGCTCATAGTTTTATGGATAGAATTTTTAGACACAGTCTTGTTTGGGGACCACAGGATTTCCTCTCTGTTCTTTGCAGATGATGTTGTCCTGTTGGCTTCATCAAGTGTGAAGTAGCTGGGATAAGTGTCAGCACTCAGCACCACTAAGTCTGAGGAAACGGTTCTTGATTGTAGAAAAGTAGTTTGTCCTCTCTACGTGGGAGGAGTGCTCCTCCCCCAAGGGGAGGAGTTTAAGTATCTTAGGGTCTTGCTCATAAGTGAGGAAGGATTGGAGCGTGAGATCAACAGGCAGACTGATGCAGCGTCCAGTTATGTGGTCCTGGTACCGATCTGTTGTGGTGAAGAGAGAGCCAGAAAGTAAAGCTCATAATTTACTGGTTGATCTTTGTTCCTGTACTAACCGATGGTCATGACTGAACGAATGAGGTACCGAATCAAGTGGGTGAAATGATCTTCCTCCATAAGGTGTCTGGGCGCTCCCTTAGAGATAGGGTGAGAAGCTCGGAGGAGTGCCGCTTCTCCTCCAAATCAAGAGGAGCCAGTTGAGTGGGCTCGGGCATCTGGTCCGGACGTCTCCTAGTCCCCTGGGGAGGTCTTCCAGGCATGTCCCACTGAGCGGAGGCTCCGGAGGAAACCCAGGACAAGGTGGAGAGACTACGTCTCTTGGCTGGGCTGGCCTCAGGATACCCCAGAGGAGCTGGAGGAAGTGGTCGGGGAGAGGAAAGTCTGGGCAACTTTGCTTAGACTGCCGCGATACTGACGCTCTGCAGAAACTGGGTCTTTTAAGCGACACAGGATTTTATATTTAGCGTAAAACGGCATAATCATAATTAAAAAACCAATGGAGAGGCTGTTACAATAGTTTAAAAGATGGAGTGTAACTTAGTCTTCAGCTCTTAAATTCCTAAAGAATCCACCTCACATTAAATTGACTAGTAATTACCTTTAAATATTTCGCATTTGATATAATTGTAAATTATAAAAATAATTTGGCTCCTTCTTACTTACATTTTTTTGTGTACGCACCAACACTGCTTGTGTTCATAATTTATGACTGCTTCAATGCTGTTGACACCTCTCCCTCGCAAACACCAAACAGAAAGAATTAGCTAAAAGTGTAAAGAGGAGGTGAAACAATAAAAGGGCAGGGAGTATTCCCCCCTTCTCTCCCTCTCCATGTATTCTCTCCATCCGTCTGTCATAGTTATCTTTGAGAGATTAAAGTGGAGACAGTGACAAAAAGACAGCGTGGAGCTAAATTTGGCAGTTGAGTGGTGCCTGTCTCCCTCTGGATTCAGTCCAATCGTTGCCTCCGATCTGATGGAGTCATGATAGAGCACATTTTTGTAGAAAAATTGTCAATAACTTAAGTCTTTACACATTCCTCCAGCTCTGTGTCTCTCCGTTCGTCTCTATCACTGGCCTCCCATTGGCTTCCAACAGCCCTCTGTCCCTCTCTGAGCTCAGTGTTCAGACAGTGGAATATATGTCGTCTAAATATACTTCCCCACTATCTCTCCATCTAAACAAACTTCGACAGCCGAAGAGAAAGAGAGAGGCAGCAGGACAGGAAGAGGGTATGAGAGGGGGATGAGGGCTGAAACAAGAGGAATATTAATGTTCTGCGCTTAAAAAACGGCTGCAGAGAGTATTAATAAGAAATGTACACAAATCTGTAAAAGAGAGCAGCTCTAGAAGATAATCTGATGATGAAACCTACTCTGCAGCCACCCAAGTGATGATGAGAAACTAGATATGAAGGCTTGGGGGTTAGGCCAGCGGGAGCGGACTGCGGTAAACAGTGTGACACAGTTTACTTAGCAGAGAGGAAAAGAATGAACTCCAGCAGCGATGAAGGGATGCCAGCAAATGGGACTTTGGCTGACTCCTTTTGTCCTCGCGGTAAAAACGCCTGAGTAGTGTTTTTATGAGGTTGCCCTAGATCCCCTCTCCTCCCTGTGCGCTGCTCTTCACTTCAAGAAGCTTTTAAGGAGGCCGGATCGGAGCAGAGGCCAGGGACGCGCAGGAGATAGAAAGCAGTGAAAGGAGAGTTCAAACATGAGGCAGCGCTGGGTGATAGGATATCCCGTGTCCTCATGCAGACGGTTCGACTCCAGCTGATACCCCGACGTTGACTCCTGCTTCAAAAACACTGAATTCTTCCTGTAGATCTACAACTATATTTCAGACTTCACCGACAGTGACAGAAAAACATATTTTATTATTGATTTGCTTTGGAGAGGACCATGCTTTCATGCTGCTGGATGTCTGACTTTTTTTCCAGCTCAGGTAAAAAAAAGCTTAAAGACAGACATATGAGAAACTCAAATGTCCTGGCCTGTAGTCATTTTTTTGTCATAGTCTATAATATCATAGTCATTTGATTACCACTATTTCATTCAGTCAGAACAGTTCTAACCTGCATTGAGGTTCTTGTTTTTTTTTAGTCTTTCATAATTCCTAAGTCAATATTAAGCTTTAGCTTATAATGTCGAGTTCACGCCGCACACGGAAGCGCTGCGGAATGGAGGTCGCTTCTATTCGGCGCTCTTGTTAACCTATGGTGTAATTCACACCAGACGAGTGCCTGTCGACCTTTACGAAAAAATACATGTCTGGTGTGAACTAGCGGTAAAGCGGCGTAAGACAAAAAGAACAATATATTGGTTGTGTCCAAATTCCCTCACTATTCATTACTTAGTGCACTATATAGACTGTTACATATTTTGTAGGGGTGTACAAATCTACAAAAGGACATAAATGTATTGGATTTGAACAATTTGTAATTTGTCTCCCCCTCTGGTCACTAGCGGGAGCCATCTCCAGAGTACTAAACTCACTACGCCTCCCACCAGCCCCAGTGCACATCCCTGGATGCCGCTCACCAGACAGTTACTCACCTATTTCTAAAGCAGCACACAGAGCCTCACTCTGTGTTAAGTATTGTTTGTATCACCCAGCCTGCATTACTTAGCGTTTCATTCTGGACCTGATCTTCTGTTTCTGATCCTGCTTATTCTCTGATTGGCTGCTGCCTGCCCTGACCCTCACCTGGACCCTGAAATCTCTAGTCTCTTCTTTGATGCTCCCATGCTCGTGATTGACCGGTGCCTGTCTGACCCTGCTCTAGCTTTGAGGACTTTTAGCTGTGCTTCACTCCTGTCTGAATTAATGAACCTGCTGCACGTGGAACCAGCTGTCTGTCTGTTTGAGTCACTGATCATCTTTTGATCGATTGTAAAAACATTCCCAGAGGTCCTTTAATTATGCTTTTTTAGCCTAAATCAAAAAACCTGGGTCGTTTTCTGGGATACACTGTAGTTTCTTCTCCCATTTGCTATCATCCCCTATTTTTTTAACTCTCTCTTGCTAGCTTACCGACCCTTGCAACCACAACTTAATCAACAGAAACAGTGAGGAATGTCGGAGCTATCAAGCCATACAGTTTTGAGCCAGATACCAGCTCAGACGAGGGAAACAAAGACATTAATGGATCTATTTGTCTACAAGAGGATGCATCAGAATAGAGTGGCGCAGGGAGCTTTTGATTTGCCATTGTAGGTCATATGCCACACCTAAGAACTTTTTCCAATGGTGTCTGCTCCTGATCCAATGCGATTTAACTAAAGAAAAACTTAATTTTGAGCCTAATTTTTAAAATATATTTCTTCCATTTAGAAAATACTACAAGAACATGTTAAAAACACCATAAAAAACATTTTTCTTTAAAAAAAAGTGTCTGATTTGCTATAAAATTCCAGTAGCTATATAATCCCACTTTATATCATCTATTAGGGTTTAGAGAAGGAATATGGACATCGTCATGGTTATTATTTGCAACACATAAGTAAATAACTGATTTTCAACCCTTGTGTTAATGAGAACTGGCAGAAGATCCAAGAGTTTATCTATTGGATCTTTGACAGAAGAACTGACTCCTACAGAAAAATCAAAGATGCATGCTCTGGCAGAAAATACATGCAAACTGCTTGAGAAGAAACATCCAACACATATGTTAGAGTGATGTACGAGTTTAAAGTGTGACATTTGTTTTCAACGTTTAACTCTTTCCAGATGTGCAGCAGTCACAGACATACTTTGGAAAATATGCTAAATACTGATTGCTAAGTTGGGAGACAATGGGTCTCGTTTTTAGAAATCTTTGGTTTGACCCAACATTGGAGCTGAACCCACAATGTCTGAATTTCAGGGCGGACAATGTCACGTAAAGCCACAGAGATGGTAAAAAGGGCAAAGACAGCTGTTTGTTTAACAGATAATTACCTGTTTCCTTGTTGAGCAGGTAGCTTACAGTTGGCTTCAGACTTTATTGTGTGAAACCGTTTTTTAAAAAGCAACACTAAAAAAATTGTCTGAGAGCAGATAAAACAAAAACAATTATATGTTGAAGTTTTAAATGGGTTCTATTTTTTATTTAGAATTATTGTGTCACAAACGGGCAGACGGCTGGATTTGCATGCAGCAGGTTTATGGCAGGATGGCAGAAGTCAAACTCAACACAAAGTCCACAAAGCTAAAGCAGGGTCAGGCAGAAAGCAAGGTAGACCTTTTGTGGCATTTCTTATGATAATGTGATAGTAGATGTTGTTATTATGAGAAAACGCGACCAACGACAAAGCAATGTAGGCTGTTCGTCGCGTTATAGTAAATGTTATTAAAAAACGGCCAAAAACAACAAAAAAACAAGTCAGGCTGTTTACAGAACTTTCTCTTGATGACATGATAATAGTAGAACTTGTTATCACAAAAAATGGGTAAAAACAAAAGCAAGATAGCCTGTTTGGGGAGTGTTATCATGATAACATGATAACAGTATAATTTGTTAGCACAAGAAGTTGGGCAAATAAACAAGGTAGGCCTTTACCTTAATTTTTTTGTAATAACATGATAGTAAATGTCACAAGAAAACTGGCTAAAAAAAAGCAATGCAGGCCGTTTGCTACATTTTCTTGTAATAATGTGATAGTAAATGTCGTTATCATAAGAATAGAGGCAAAAAAAAGCAAGGTGGGCCATTTGTGGTGTTTTCTCTTGATAACGTGATTATAGTAGATGTTATCATTATCACAAGAAAACCGCCAAAGAAAGCAAGGTTGGCCGTTTGTGTTGTTTTCTCTTGATAACGTGATAATGCAGTGTTCCCCAAAGCATTTGCGTTTCTTTATTTGCGGTTTTTTACGTATTCAAAGATTTTTTTTCAGTCTCATGACTACTCTGGTTCGTCACAAAAAGCGGCCCGCATGGAGAAATGGCATCAGCTAACTCAGAAGCAGCTTGATAAATCTTGATAATCGCGGAGGGTAATTATCTTCCCGAGCAGGTGTTTATTATGGATGAAACCGGCAAATTGCTGGATAGAGATGCGCTCTCACACCTCTTTGATGAAGGAGTAAGAATGCGATTTTTTTAAGGCACAGAGAGAGCGACAGTCCTCATGAAAATTCTACAGTCTATTGTTCTGGATAAAAAAAAACTCTTTATTTTGACCAATATTCCATTGTTCTTCAATAAATGTTTACAAAGTATGATCACGGACATTCTTCAGCTACGGGGGGTGGAGGGTGAGACAGCGAGTGGGGGCTCTCCGTATTTGCAGATTTGCTGTATTTGCGGAGGTCCACGGTCCCTAACCCTCTTGAATAAGAGGGGAATACTGAAATAGATGTCGTTATCATTATCACAAGAAAACAGGCCAAAAAGAAAACACAATAGGCTGTTTGCTGCGATACAGTAAATGCTATCAAGAGAAAATAGGCACAAAAAAAAAATAGCAAAGTAAGCCATTCACAGAGTTTTCTCTAAATAACATGATAATAGTAGAAGTTATTAGCACAAGAAAATGGGGAAAGAATGCATGGTAGGCCATTTGCTGCACTTTTTCGTGATGACATGATAGTAAATGTTATCACAAGAAAACGGGGAAAAAGCAAGGTAGCCCATTCGCAGCATCTTCTGGTGATAACGTGATATTAGATGCTGTTATCACGAAAAAAAACCCAGCAATATAGGCCATTTGCTGCACTTTCTTATGAAAATGTTATATTAGTTTGACCATTTTCATTTTCTATATAATATTTCTAGTTTTGGGCAGTGCATATTTAACCACTACAGGGTTTTGTTTAGGAAAGAAAAAAAATCAAAATGTTCTCGTTTTGCTGCAGTGTCGAGAAACTTCAGCCATATGATCCAGTAATACTACATGCACAGGCAGATGGATAAACAAATGGGCACGGTGAATTATTTTCTCCCATGTGATCCACTTAGATTCTCATCTCAAATAAGCGTGCTCGTCCATATACACTGTGTGATATCATCTAACAGCTGTGCATCACTCTTTTCCTCCCTGCCCATTTTCCTGATTTTCCCTGTCTAGTCAAATTCCTCAAATATCCATAAAGTTCTTTCCATTTCTCCTCTCTTTATCCCTGAATAGATAAACAGACACAAGCGCAGCTAGCCTATTAAAAACATTAAAAATGAAAACTAAACAAGCGCATGTAACACCCAGCTTACACATGTGGACATGTAACAAAACACTCGCATCTCATCACCTCTCACCCCCCCTCCCCATTAAGGAGGAATCTGTATGCTGAAAGTTGGGAGGAGAAGCTTGGCAAGAGAGGAGGGCAGAGAAAGAGGGGGATGTTGGACTCAAGAAGAGAAAAAGGGAAATTCTGAGTTGCAGACATTCTCCTTCTGCAGGTCTGCTACAGTGACTTAAAGGTAATCATAGAGGGGTCGGCATGCAATGGAGAACTGCCAACACACTTACACCAGAAATAACTCCGCTTCTTGGCTATGCCGTCTAAAACTGCCCATAAACCTGTTACCGCTGAACACGGCTGCAGCAGAATTGTGGACTACTGTGCGAGTGTGCTCACTCACCCTCAGTGAAAGGCTCCCAGTTGTAGAAGCGACCCATGAACTCTTGGGCGTTAAAGGCCGCACACTGCTCTGCTCTGGAGTCCAGCGCTCCTCCTCCTCCGCACACCTGGAGGACAAAAACAATAATTCACAAGGAGAAACCTCTTAAATTCTGGGCTGCACTTTGAAGCTATATCAGCAGCTGTTTCAGTCCAGGTCTCAGGAGGACGGAGGGTGGAGTGCAGCGAGAGGAAGGCGAGAAAAAAAAAAAAAACTGCTAATAACGACGGGTGAATTAACTTGAGGTAAAAAGCAAACACTCGGTGTCTCTACACACAAGCCAGCACACACCGAGTCTCAACGCTGCTCCAGGCAGGAGCCAGCGTACTGGAAGCATATGGAAATGATAGATTTTTTGGAAGCAACTGCTCACATAAATTCACTGTGACTTTTCAATGCATGACCAAAGAATGCGAGTTACTGTGTGAGCACGTGTACGGGTGCATTCACGTACGAGCAACTGTAGAGTCCTCACGGAGCCGTTGAGGAAAGCGCTTCAGGATACCCGCTTTTAAAACGGCTGCCAAAACTACGGGCTGGCTCCGCTCCAGCAGGTTACACTGTACTCAGTGTAGCTGGTGGAGTTTGGCACTTCTCTGCACGCGCAGAAAACAGCACGTAAACAGTCATGTGCAGAAGGAAAATCCTCTCTTTAGTTCATATTCAAGAAAAAAAACACTTTAAAACACTATGAAATGGTTACCAGATTGTACAGTACGATAACCTCACCTCATGATGCAAGAGTCTGTCAGACCATCGATGGGAGCAAGAACGTTTTCCAAACAGTGCTCCTGCATTTTTCACTACTTTTTGTTAAATAAATAGTGAAACAATATAAAATAATCCTGCTAATTAACACAATTTAAAGAGATTCATGAAAAAAGTTCCTGACATGTACCGTACAACATGTATTTCTCTAAGGCTTCACCTTGTGTTGCTTGTTAACAGTGTGTCCTTACAGCGATATGCATTGAATAATGTGGTGGTATGCTTTTTACCATCCAAGATTTAGGGACAAATGGTGTGTATTTATATAGTGCTTCTCTACCCTTGTTCTCGACAGCATGCGTTAAAGCGACCCCTTCTCCGCCAAGGGTGGCCAACCCTGGTCCTCAAGAGCCTCAACCCTCCAGTTTTCCCTGATCAACTTTCTGCTCAGGTCTCATTTTTAACTGAACACACCTGATTTAGGCTGTCAGCATCAAGCAGTCCAGTGACAGCTGGATAAACTGGTAGGGTTGAAGGTTATTTTAAGGATAAACAATCCTTAAAATGAAAACTTTTAATGTAAACATGCATAGGATAGCATAAGGGTTAAGACGCAAACACACTGATGCCGGCTCCGCTGTCTAACGCTGGAGCCAACCTATGTAGGCTCAGTGTCTAGCTAGCTCAAGGACACTTTGACAGGAACCAAACCTGGGATTATCTGATCAGAGGTTGACCATTCCACCTCTGCACTGCAGCCAAGAGGAAGTACTGGACCAGACATACCTAGACTGCTAACCATCATACTGACACCACCTTGCTTTCCATTAGTTCTCAGAAACTGAGTGTTTTGGCTGCGAGTTTGTTTTCAACTGACATGTCTTGTGTGTATATTTATGTTTTAACATTCTAAATATGGATTTTTTTGTCAATTTTGCCTTTTTTCCCCCTTTTTAAATGAAAGTTTTTCTTTATGTATAGAGTTTTGTAAAGTTTCTCTTCTCTTCTACGTCAGGTATACCGTGGGAAGCCAGAAACATTCTGCCTGGCAAGATTAAAGCCCTTTGGTCCTCGGTACACAGCTGGCAGCATCAACAAACACACACATACGCCAAAACACACACACACTGGCATACCACACACAAGGATCTCAGATTTCTTTGCAACTAAAGCCCCTGTCTGCTCCACAATCTTCTTGTCTTTTCTCCTTCTTTTTGTTCCTCTCCAATTTTTTTTTTTTTTAGTCTGAGTTGCTCTTTGCTCACAGCTGTTGCAAAACAGCTGGACATTTTTTAGCTATTCATGTAGGGGGACAACAACAAGCGAATCATTGAGCTCATATCCAGCACAGGTTGACGGTTCCCATGTGAACGAGCCTCTGTGACTGAGTGTAACTAAAAGACTCTCATGGATTAAAAAACTCTGATCGTGTATTGTCTGGCATTGGTCTCCCTGGATTCTTTACCTTCACGGTTTGTCAGTGTGTAAGTGTGTGTTGAAAAGTATCTTGCTATTATGTAAAAAGCACTAAAAAGGATCTAATTGATGGTTTTGGTTATGAAAACACAAAACCAGCTTGTAAAAAATGTATGTTACAGTTTGCTCAAGTTGCATCCGCTTGAAACTCAAGGTCCTTTCAGTGTTTTTTTTTCTTTGTAGGTTAAACATTACTGTCGGTGAGACCTTTATATTATAGGCTAAATTCAGTAGTATCAGCAGGTTGTTGAAGGTCAGTATGTATCTGTGCAATATTTTCACAGAATGGTGTAAATCTGTCCCGTCTTTAGTGTGAAATGAGGTTGGGAATGGCTGTAAATCTTTCTGTTGCACATAAACATGTTGACCTCCCTTTAAAACTGGATCCTGGTTTCCGGACACAAGTGTGTGTGCACTTGTAAGACCGTAAACAGCGAGAGGACAACAAACTTAAGCAGAAACAGGGAAGAAGGAAAAAAAAGAGTCCAAACCAAAGATGTGAGTGGAAGGAAAGAATGCAAGAAGCAGTCAAAATGTTTGCATTCATGAGTATGACCCACAGGAGCGCTAAAGTGCGAGTGGATTCGCCTCCCTGGAGAGTTTAAAGCATGTAAAAACATCGGGAGGCTAATGGACTGAGTGGAGACGCACGGGAGGGGAGGTGAGGAGTAAAAAGAGACGAGAGAAGACATGCTCGCCAGAGATTCGTGGTTCTGGAGGAGAATTAGGGTGTTATTGTAAGTACTTGCATACTGTGCGTACAAGGTGAAGGGTCTCCATAACATGAATAGAGAAGAACAGGAAAATGGAGGGAAAACACTAAGTCAAACGGTGAGAATAATGATGTCTGGCAAGTACAAATTCTCCATTTTAGGCTCGATTTTTGCGGCTTTTGCAATAGATTTAAGTATGTTTGACATAAAAATAGGTTTATTAAAAATCTCAAATGCAGTTTTAGCTAAAACTTTGACCTCAACTTTAATTCCACAAATGTTTCTTAGTTAGACTTCCAGAAAATAACCCAGTTTATTAGGGCTGGGTTGAAAAAAAATGATTAATCGATCCATAAGTAAAGTTTGATCTAATGCATAATGCTAAAGTCCATTAGCTTGATGCTAACGTATAATGAGATTTCCCATAGGACGGCTAATGCTAACACTCGGTCAACCTAAACTTATATTGCTGACTATATCAACTGGCAGGAATTTTCCAAACTCTTTTAAGGAAATATTATTTAAAGTAACCACTTTTTTGCTCATGCTTTCTTCTTCTTCTGGAATAAACTGTAATGCTATACCGCGATCGCCACCTAGTGGCCAAACGGAAACGCCCTCCAGGAGAGGCAGAACAATAGTTGGAACTTCTGTGTTTGAGAGTTACTGAAACACTATTTGATATTAACAATCTCATTATTATTTTACAATAAATGTTGCAATTTGCGAACTGTATCAGATCATTATGAATATCTTTAAAACACATATAGTTTAATAATGTATTCCTAAACAAATATATCTAAATATGTACATAAAATGTTATTGAATCAAATTAAATTGAGAGGATCAAAAGAATCCGGCGGGGGGTTCAGAACCAGAATCGAATCAATCCAGGATCTGGTGAATTGAATCAAATAGATTCTGGAAATTATTGACAATACCCAGTCCTACAGTTTATATATTTAAAAATGAGATGTGAGTGGACGCTCTTGCAAAACTAGATCTTTCTCGTGTCAACATCTAAGAAAAAGTTGTTGATCCTCATCAGAAAAGTCAGTTTTCCTTAAAACCTCTGCTTTCAAACTTCAAAAAAAGATCTAAGTGTTTTCTGGAAAAATGCAGAAACCTTTTATCACTAGTATGTTTGCCCAGGGAGAAGCTGCTCACTGCCAACTCATTCGCCATGCGAGCCCATGCCTGCACATTTGACCGCATCACCTCGGTTCCTTTAAAGAGGTCATTCCTCAAGGATTACTGCAGCACTTCCAGACAAAACAAGTGACCGTTGGCCCCAGCAGCCATAACTCAACAAGCAGCAGGACTAATCACTGTGTGCTCGACTCAAATCTATGACATGCTCGCGTAGTCTCAGTGATTAACATTCTGTGGCGAATGCTGAGCTGGAAGCCATGTGCCTATAGGTTGCAGGACGCCACCTTGGTGTTTGGGTCACCCCCAGTTGAAGGTTAGGGGCTCTCTAAAGGAAACGGTGAGGGTTCTTGCTCAGCTAATTGTGCGAATGGTATAGTATGCATTCACACAATTAGTTGTGCATGAATCCTCACCGTGCTCAGTAAGGATTCACACTTTAGTGATTCTTATGCTTCCTTACGTACGTTTTTCAGCAAGTAAAAACTCAATTACACTTGAGTTACAATTGATTTCATCAATCTTGGTATCAAAATGTTCAGCTTGTTCAGGACGTTACTGCTTGTATTTTTGGCATTCACTTTTAAACACTTTTGAAATATTTAACCAAATATGTCATATAGGGAATGAATCAGAAAGTCTTTAAAATTAAGTATATTTAGATATATTCATGGGCTTTTTAGCCTACCTAATATTTTAGCAACCTGTTAACGCTTTTGACTGATTTGTTTTCTACTGGGGTTTTTTAGGCTAATTTAGAGTTTAGCTATTATTTTAGCAACAAGGTAACGTTTTTAACTAGCTTACTGAGGAATTTTATGGAGTTTTGCTAATAAATAAACAATGTGCTAGCTTTTTTTTGGCAAATTTGGCATCGACTGAGGTTTTCTATGCTAATTTGGAGTTTAGCTAATATTTTAGCAACATGCTAACATTTTGACTAATTTGTTATCTAATGGGGTTTTTATGGGCCAATGTAGAGTTTAGCTTCAAGTTTAGCAACAGGCTAACATTTTTGACTAATTTTGCTGAGGAATTTAGGCTATTTTGGAGTTTAGCAAGTATTCAAGCAATGTGCTAGCTTTTTCTTTTTTATATATTTTTTAGCTAATTTGGAATCTGCTGAGTTTTTTGGGGCTAAATTGGACTTCAGCTCATATTTACACAACATGCTAAATATTTTTGTAAAATTGACATGTATTAGGGATTTTAAGACAATTTTACTACGAATTTTTCTGAAATTTAGGTCAACTTCAGCGCACTTTCATCGTTCTTTAATGAAATTTCTAGTTTTTAGCTAATTTAACGTTTCCCTTCAGCATTTAAAGTAAATTGCATCACAATTTTCAGCAAACAGCTTCAGCTTCTTCAGCAGCTATATTCAGCAAAAAGCATTCACACTAGCATTATCGCAGGTAATACAACGTTTCTAGTTTTACAAAAACAGTGCAAACAAAACGTCAAAAAATGACAAAAATTGATTTTCTGCCGCTTTTCATTTTCTCCCAGAAACAATAGTAATTCATAGAAGATAAGCCTTCTTCAGTCTTGAAATTAATTGATTGTAGAATAATAATAAAAAAACAGAATGAAACTGTCGAAGGAGTTTGAGTTGTGTGCATCAACACTTACTGGTTCAACACTTTCAAGTCACCCGGCAGAAGAAAAAGTCTTTAAAACTTGGACCAAAGACTATTATCGAAAAATTCTGGCTAACACTTTCTAATTCAAGGTTTTAGGATGACAAAACAGGATTTTGTCTGATTGCCTTCTGGGTTTTTCATTAAAAAAAACACGAAAGAATGGCAACCTGTGCAGGTGGAACCCAGCTCTCCTCCTGCGACAGCTGACAGACTCCAGCCCCACCACCACCGCTCTCTACATGACTAAAATCTGTAAAAATCTGAGCCACGTCGATTGTTTGTACAGTTGATGTAAATCACATGTTGTTGGTTTAAATGTTTATCTATGTTTCTGATTTTGCAGCACATCTGGCGCTAAGCTGCTTCTAATTCATTGAAAGTGAGTGCTAAGAAGTTAAAGGAGAATAGAACGGCGCTTTCCAGCATAAAGCTGTTCAGCGTCTTGGAAAATGATTTTAGAAAGATAAATATGACCATCGGTGCTTCTCCGATGTCCATCTGTTTCACATCAGGCCATTTAGTTTGGATTTACTTGACACTGGAAAAAGGAAAACCATTTAGAATAACAGCAGGGGTATCTGTGCATCACTAGTAGCATTAAACTAATAGGACTAAGAACGTACAAAAGACAGAACCAGACTAATTCAGAGGGACAGTTTGTGCATTTGTGTAGATTAAACCACAAAAGCCACATTGTGTCCCTAGTTATCAGTTTAGTTAACTACAGGCTGTGCGGCAAGCATGAGTCTCCTATTGCAGTCATTAATGGTATAGCTCCAACGTTAAAAGATGTTTGATCCTTACATCTAAAAAAAGGTTAAAAATATGGGATCAGTCTATTTTATGGACTTCTAACATGATCTTTTAAGTAGGATGCAGTGTTAATCACAGTTCAATTGGTACCAGGAGGCCAAATGCATTATGAAAAACACCTCTAACATCATTAAACCACAGCTGCATGGTGGTAGAGGTTAGCATTCTCGCCTCACAGCATGTCAAATCCCAGCCGGGATCTTTCTGTGTGGAGTTAGCATGTTGTTCCAGTACATACACGGGTCCAGACACATATTTCACAGGCTAATTGGTTACTCTGATTTGTCCCTATAGGTGTCCCTGTAACAAACTGTAACTGGGATAGGCTCCAGCAACCCCTGACCCTGACAGGGATTGAAGGGGTTTGAAAGATGGATGGATCTTTAAACCGATAACGTAAAACATCCACCGTTTAGTCTGATATGTTGTAGACAAAAGGAAAACATGACTTCTTATGAAAGTTACTGCACCTTGTTCAGTTCAGCAGGTAACCACTAGGAGGCTTGTTTCTCAAATAAATCAATTCGTACTCACTTTAATCAAAAAACAGCTTCAAGTCCCACTCCAGCTATATTTCTTCTATTGTAAAAGTATTCCCAGTGGTCTTTTAATTATAATTATATTTGTTTTTTTCAAGATATATTTTCTGCAGCGCAGAAAGGACTTAATAGAAATGAATCTCTGGGTTGTGGGCGGGACTGTGGGAGCAGAAGTAGCCCTACATCGATATCCCAGCATTCCTTTGTTTACACTCTCTCCTGCTAGTTTACAGCTTCTCACAAACCCAGGCTAACACTAGCATAGCAAAAAACCTGCGAGTTATGCGTCCATAAAGCTTTAAGCCAAATGCCATCTCGGACGAGGCGTTAATGGATCTATTCGTCTTCAAGTGATGATTACATTTTGAGAAGGGACACATACCGTAACTCTTCAACCGTTTATATGATGAACATGAATCAGATGATTCTGATGGTACAAATTCCCCTTTCTCCAAGACAGAATCAATTTACATTAATTGCATAAACATTTCACTGATATAAAGTTTTGCAAATCAGTGCAAGGTCACGTCAGAATCTGCTTGAATCACATTAAAGAGTTGCAGTAGTCGAAAGAATGTCCAGATTGGAGTGAAAGGTTCAGTGGTGCTGGTGTGTTCATTTGGTCCTTCAACTCTCTGTTTTGGGACAGTTCTCTGTAAAACTCTCAATTTTAAAGTGATCATATCACTCGTTTTACATTTAAAGTCACTTCAGCCACCTTTTCTCTTGTGGTTCTGTGGCTCAGCTGAAACTCCGGTCGGCTGTAAAACTGCCTTCGGCTGGTGATAAAAATGCATCAGCAAGTTGTTGAAAAACTGTACCCAATAAAGAGGAAATTAGTTGTTCCTCTCGCATTACAGCTGCATTCAAGAATTTCTGGAGAAGGTTAATCCGATTTTACTGACTGTTTTTTTTATGAGCGTTTTATTTACACAGCAGTTTACAGTCCTGCTTTTGTTTATGTGGAAGCAAGTTTTCTCATGTCCCCCTGCAGCTCGGTAATGGAGGCACTGAAGCTGTTCTGTATTTAAGCAATTCTCCCAAGTGTCTCCTCCTTTCACTTCAGATGCCAGAGTTAGTCATGAGTTTGAGACATTTCTGAGCCTCTCCCAAACAAATTTGAATCAACTTTGTTTTGATATAAAAAGATTTGCCCCATTTAGCCTAAATCAAATGATGTTATGCGTGAGATCAGGTGGAAAATTGCTGACGTTCAGCACAAGAACAGCGAGGAGTGACAGAAAACAGACCGAAAGGAAATTACAGAGGAACTGGAAGCAGAGCCGGCTGAAGGAGCAGTAGCTGTAGAAAAACAGGTAAGAAAACTGCAGCAAAGAAAGAACAGCTCAGTCGGAATGAGTCCATGTGGCTGCGGCGCGTGGAAGCGTGTGCGCCTCCCGCAGCCCCACACATCTGGACCTGCGTGACACCAGATGAACCCGACAGTGAGTTTAGGAGCCTTTAGAGTTGAGGAACGTGGCTCCAAACTAGTCCAAATAATATACTTGCTGTGTCCCACCGTCAGAGTAATGACAGACTGTCATTAGATCAGATCATCTGACTCCTAGTGGCTTACAGCTATCAACGTTACATCACGCCAGGATCTGTCGATAGAGGAGACAAACTCCAGGCCGAGTCGCTTCCTTCCACCGAGGATCCTGCTGTGGCTCAGGAACAGATTAGCATGAAATTGATTAAAGTGATCTGAACAGAGGCTGCAGTTTTCCTCTCAGTTTGCTTGCAGATATTTCAGAAACCAAAAATTAAGAGGCAAGTTAGGAACACAGTTCCATTGACGATCAACAAAATAATAATCCTTATAGAGTAATGATTCTTAACTTCCTTATTGTAAAATCGGTTTCTTCTCAACAGACATAAACATTTTGAGTTTTTTTTTAACTTATAATATGGTTATGAAGAGGTCTTGTTTTTGAAGTTGGTGGGAAAAGTTGTATTGCAGCCACAAGTTAGTGAAGCATGTGACAAGATCTCTAACACCTCAGTGTGTGATATATCCGTAAAGCAAAGCCACAGAGTACAACCTCGGGCTAACACTGCATCCGGTCTGGTTCTGGTGCGGTCTGGCTACAGGAGATGACTCACATTGGCTGCAGGTTCTGCTGCCGACTCCGCGAGACTCCAAACTCCCATAGATTCACACTATAAACAGCCATTTATACAGGAAGTACAAATCTGACATGACTTGAGTTATATTCACAACACTTTTTTTTTCTGAGTGACTCGTCTTCTTATAATGGGTAAACTCAGAACTTTTATTAATACTTATGAAGGTTTAAATCCACCTATTTGAAGACAGCAAGTACAGCGGAAAACAAGTTTATTTTGAAAACTGTACGAGATGCACTTTACACTCGCTCGCATGATTTCCGGTTTAGGTTTTTAATAGCCCTAACTTCACAAAAAAAGTGCTCAGATTTGAAGCCAGCTAAATGGATATGGAGCGCCGGAGAGGCTGAACTGGACTGGATGCAGTGTGAGCGCCTCTCGCACTTTTCAAGTTACATAAGGACTCTGGCGTTGCATCGTAGGCAGTGTGAGCCCAGGGTTAGACATTTAGAACACTGAATAACTCCTACAAAACATGGCGACTACGTTTTTTTAAAGACCCACTTCAATGAAAATCATGGGGGATTTTTTTTTTGTTTGTTTTTTTACATGTTATTGTGTTATTTGACATATATAAAGACAATTAAGCTCATGATATCATTTCTGAGTATTTCTTTAATCAAATCTTTGTGAATCAAGAACAGATGAAAAAAGTTGGAGGGGCACAAGCTCCCAACGCTTATTTAGACTTTTTTATAGTAACTATCAGGCATATTTGTTTAAGAAAAAAGGAAAATGTCAAGTTTTCCCCAGATATTATTCACAATCTAAGTTCAAAGCAGCTGAAAAGAAAACTCTGATGAATCTGGCAGCATCTAAACACATCACTTATGCATATGTAACTTGGAGAAAAGTCACATAATTTGTGCATAAATGCGGTTTTGTGTGTGTGTAACAAGCGATCTGTGTGTAATTTATAAAGATTTGCATGCATAGTTAGTTTCAAGCTGTTGTAATTTTTGTGCATGTATAAAATTGTCATTTGTTTTTTTAATTTTGTTTGCCCTTATGCACAAAATGCATTGTATTAGTTAAAAATCAAGACGCACAAATCCAAAGTTACGCACAAATCAGGAACTGTGCAAATCAGGATGAGTCTATTTTCTCTCCATATTTGGCATGTGGCTAAAAACTGTTGGGCTAGATAGCTCCATTATTGTTCACCATTTTTGTTGCAGGTGGCAGGTGAGGGGCAGCAAACCAGTTGAAGAGTGGGTAAACAAAGGGATGATGGGAAGTAAGGACAGACTTACTCTGTGGCAACAGTCCTGCCCACAACTTGGAGGCAAATTTCTAATGAACTACTGCCGCTCTGCATAAACTGTGTAATAGAAAACAACACAGATTATTGGTTTCTCCAAAAGACGGAATAATTATAATTAAAAGATCACTGGGAACGCTTTCAGAACAGATCAAAAGGACCTAATTGTAGAGAGAAGATAGAAAATTTAATGAATATTTGGCAAAAATAATTCTAAATTGATCTACTGAAGTCAAACTTTCTGTCATTTCTAGAAAAAATCTAAATAGTCATTCCAATCTTCGAGCAGTTGTTTGTTTTCCTATAATAAAGATGACATTTGGATGCATGAGTGGTACCTTAAGCAGTGAAGATGCTCCTCCTGTGTTCACATAAAATCGATATTAGTTTCTCCTGATGCACGTCTGTTTATAAGTCCTGACTACTTTCAATGAGGTAAAGCAGATATTTGACTCCATCACAGTATACAATGTTCTGAACTGTTTTTTTCTTTTCCAGCTGAGCTCCATCACTTTCCCCCTCATTAAAATCTCACTTTCCACCAGGCTGTGTCGCATTGAGTTCAGCTCAAGCCAAGATGACGATAAAGGTTGGCAAGATCCGTCCAGAGAACGAAAAGGTTCATCAGAATCAGTGCATACTCCCCCCTCTGTGCTCCAGAAGAGGACCGCTCATTTGCAGATCACCCCTGATGGAGAACATGAGAAGATGGCCTCAAACCCTTTTTAACTTCTTCTAGTTTTACATCTGCGCTCAAATCCCAGTTGGGAACTTTCTGTGTGGAGCTTGCATGTTCTCCTCGTGCGTGTGTGAGTTTTCTCTGGGAACTTCCTCCCACAAGTTAAAAAAAATGCTTTACAAGTTCATTGGTAGCTCTAAAATTGCCCTTATAGGTGTGTATTATAAAAACACGTGACCCTACAACAGACTTTTCAGCCATCCAACAGTAGTTGGGATAGGCTCCAGCAACCTCATGACCCCAAAAGTCGTTCAGCTGATTCTGAAGATGAATAGATTTATTTCTTTGTAGAAAATTAAAAGATAAAATGAAAAATATCTTCACTCTTTTGTTAAAACAACAATATTAAATGTTCTTCAAATACCCAAATTAAAAAAAAGAACAACAACTAAGTAATGGAAAAAGACTACAACCACCCCCACCCCCTATTTCTAATGATATCCCCTTTAAGAGGCCACCTTAAATCCACCTTCCATAGCTTTCTGTCCCTGTTAGCAATTTGGGGGCAAATGTTTATTCTGATGATGGGGGGAGGGGGTGAAACCAGAGCTTTAGCATCCATAGAAACCCACTTCAGAAAGGAAACGTCTGTTCTTCTTTGTGCACTCCAGACATATTCCTCTCAAATTCCACCTTTCCTGCACATCTCCCTCTGAAAGAATAACTTCTCCCGTCATCTCACTCCTCATGTGCTCACTCTCACACAGACACACATTTTTTTCCACAAACCTTTCTGCAACACAAGCTGTCTTTTGTTTTTCCTTCAGGAGGATAACTTCTCCTCTGATGCAACAGCAGGCCAAATTTCTTTGTGTAGACCACTTTTCTTTAGCCAAAAGCTAAAAGAAAAAATGGTTAAAGAATGTAGAACCTTGGAGGAATTATCCAAACAAAAACATTAAATTGGCTTCATTGTTCATACCTGCTGTCTGATATGTGAGCTGCTATTGTTCTAGAGTTTCAGTTAAACTGTATCACCATGAAAGTAATTCACAAATATATAGAAACAGTGCTAAAATATGCAAACAGATACTCTATCAAACTAAAAATTAAAAAAAAAATGTTAATAATTGAAGAGGCTTTTCAGAAAAGGAAGAAAAAAGCTGATTGTTATTGCAGAGGTGTATTTACGTGAAGTTGTCGAGTCATTGATCAAATTAGACGAGCTAGAAATCCTGTTGAAAAGATTCTCCTGTGAGGAGAACTTCACAGAAACTACAAGTTAGAAGCAGCTAAAATAGATTCTACGTAGAGAACCAATCCAATGAAAATTGTGTTTTTAACGTGTTCTTGTAGCCTATTTCTCATAATCAGACATATATCCAGATAATAATGAGATTGTTAATAGCATACAGTGTTACATGGATTCTCAAACGAAGAAGCTCCAACAATTGTTCTGCCTCTTCTGGAGGGCGTTTCAGTTTGAAAAAAATCACACCTTATTCAAGAAGAAGAAGAAAGTATGAACAAAAAAACTGTCCTTTAGACCAACAAATGGTTTCTTTAAAAAAATTTCCTTAAAGACTTTGGAAAGTGTATGCCTGAGTTTATAAAGATCGACCGAGCATTAGCATTAGCCGTCCTATGGGAAATCTCATTATATGTTAGCATCAAGCTAGCTGACTTTAGCATTATGTGTTAGATCAATATCTCTACTTTTATAGATCGATTATTGATTAAGAAAGCTTGAAGGATTCATCAATTTGATCAACCCAGCCCTACTGCTAACCAGCACAGTGCTCCAGATCACCAAACTGGTGATCTAAACTTCAAGCGGGCCACAAAAATGACTTTGTTTTATCGGCAGATCTAAATCTTCACAGCTGAAGAAACCATTAAGGACTTGATGCATTCAGAGGCGTTGAACCATGCTGCATCGGTGGAACCACACTGACGTTTTAAAAGGTTTATCTCAGATAAACTCACGCCTGAAAGTGTGGAATTTTACTTGTTTTGATGTCATTAAAGCTTAAGTTTTATGCACACAGTGGAGTTGAAGAAGTAAACTGCTAAATTTGATTTAATTCTGTTCTAAACTCATGTTTGACTTTCTACTCAAATCAGAATTTCAAGGATTTAAGAGCACAAAGATGAACTCCTCCTCCCTCTAAGATCTGATTTTCATCAGCCTCCATCACTACATCCCTCATGACTTGATCTCTCCCTTTGCCCTTTCAACACCCCCCCCCCTACTTCTGTGTGCAGATTTTCTAAAAACAGTGCTCTCTTTCACTGCAGCTCCACTGCGTAACTTCCTCAACCACCCTGAGCTTATTTACACACATTTCCAACACATGCATGCCCACATTCACCTTTGCCTCCCATTTCCTCTGTCCCTCTCCTGGTTCCCCCACTGCTGCAATGCAACAGTAAAAACACACTTGTGATGGGCCTCAGGCGCGCAGTGGTATGACAAACACACCTAATAGATAATAGGATGTGTCACACTCAGTCTGCCTCCCTCCCTTAATCGCTCCTCGCACACATATCGAGCGCATGCAAGCCTGGGCGAAGTCCTGCATTCACTTGAAACCCATTTGGAAGACGCATAAAAACCAGGACCCGGCTGCAGACACAAACAAGCTAAAACAGAGGCTCACAGTGAGTAAATATGTAACCCGGTGAGTCAGCATCAGCCATCACAGGACTGCTATTAGCCCCGCTGGCACACACGGGGCATGCTTCCTGCCAAATCGGCTTTGACGTGAGGGAGCGCAGGGAAGGAGCGGAGGAGGGAAAAACAACAAGGGGTGCCGCCACATTATCTGGAGGGAAGAGTCAAGGGCCTAAAAGTGTCAACCCGGCTGCGACTGAGTGTCTACTTCATGGCAGCAAGATGTAGGCGAGTGGAATCGAAGGTGAGGGGAGCTTTTTAAAACCCAATCTTATCAGCTCCCCTTACGCTCCCACTGCAGATAGACCTGCAGCGAGTGGAAAAAATAACCCGCTCACATGTCACTTTGAGTATTTTTGTCTTCCAGATTTAAATTCTCTTCGTCCACACAGAGCAGCCTTACTTCTTACAGAAATGATGGCCGTTTCACCATAAACATGCTCGGTATGATAAGTGCAGCTGTGCAAGGATGTAATCAGATTAAATCTTGTCTAAAATTTAAAATGAGAGGATGTCTAATCAGAAAGGAATGCATATGATAGCAGGCCGGAGCACTATAGTGATAGATCTGCGGTCGGAACAAGGTGGTGCAATGATTTGCAGGAAAAACCCAGAAAATTAGAGTTTGGCTCTTTGGGTCCTCACCATTCTGAAATATCAACAAATCTCAGATTTCAGAGGTTGAAAGATTGTGTTGATTGAAGTTAAAAGAAATATCCAGACCTTTTTTTGTTTAGAATACACCCATACAATAAGATTATGGAGATTATTAGGTAGAAGCTGCAAATAAGATAAAGAAAATAAAAAAGTTCACTTAAGAGAGGCCATCTAAGTCTTTCGGAGTCAACTTTATCCACGTAAACAATCATATATTACTTTTGGAACAATAAAAAACAAATTATTTATGAAATAATAGTTATTTTTTGGACCCTTTTCATACCCAGAAGTAAAACGACTCGATCTATGAGGCTCCGCCTTTCGCACCATTTCACGACGTCATCCTAGAGCTGGTGTTCCTCCACATGCAAACAAACAATCTCCGAACTTGATATGGATATTTTGGAGCGTTACACTCTTGACCCACAGTCCGATCCGGATTTGGAAGTGCACGAGGAATCACAGCGACTCCAAAGACGTCTGCAGGACGTTTCTGAATGCTAAATGAAAAGCTAAGAGAAGTTTCTTCATAATGTTGCATTGATTACAGAGCTGTCCGTTTTAACAGGTGTGCATGTGTCTATACGTGAGGGGCAGTGAGTGTGGAAACATAGCATTAGCTCTCGCATTATATGCTTATACTGCACAATTTTAGCTAGTTGTATGATTTACTTAAGGGTCTGGATCTTCAGGTTTAATTGTAGGAATGGTGAGGTTTAATCCACTTTGATACACGCCAAGGTTAACAAAACAGTCATCTGTGAAGTGGCGATCACAGACAGAAAGTTTCTGGCTCTTCTTTTGAACAAACTCCTAAATCTCTCGCAGCCTAAAGAACATTTCCTCCATTTGAAAGAAATTATCTCACGAGTCGTTGTTTTCTCTGCAGATTAGGTACAAAAGTAGCCACTTTTTCTGAGTCGATACTAAAATAACAACACTTTGCTAATGATCACCGTAAGCTCCGTTTATGTCAGACTGTGGGTGGAGCTGGCAGAGGAGACTCTTCCTGAAAAGGGCTGTTCTCACTATGTGACATCAGCGTGTGGGAGGGGCTGCTGCAGGTATTTAGAGGCATGAACGGATTAAAATACCTTTTGGGGGCTCTTTTTAGCGAGGAATGGACAGTATAATACACTTAAAAGCTCAAAAAGTAGAATTTTCACGGTATGGCCCCTTTAAATTCAGACACTTTTTTTTTTTTTACATTTTTGACATATTTTCCCATTTAGATACTTAAGTTGGTGCTAGTTTGATCTGGGAGAAATCTCACTCAAATTTGAGGGGCGTTTGATGCTGTCAGACTTGGAAACCAACATAAAGAAGTAAAAAAAAACAAAATACAACCAAACCCAATCTCAAACTAAGACAGATGTGTCACTTCACTTTAGAGGCCAGAAAGTCCCAAAAGATGGGAAAAATGGATTTGATTCATTTAATTTGTGCAATTTCGTACACAAATCCTTAAGCCTTGAGGAAAGATGAGGAAATAAAACTTTTTTATGGAAGTGTTGACTTTTTCTGAATAAAAAAATCATTAAACCCTTTAACTACCTGCTCAACCAAAGAGTGGGAAACATTTAGAAAACATGTTTTTTAAAATATTGATTGCGTGTTTTTTTTCCCCCAAGGAA
>NC_050527.1:7545132-7552488 GCF_002922805.2 Oryzias melastigma
TTTTTTTCTCTTTTGGGTAGTTAAAGTGTTAAAAGTATTTTTTTTAGCTTACAACCTGGAGAGTAAAAGCTATCTATCCAAGGGTATTTATCCACAGGATTTATTTTTGCAATTTAGGGTAATAATCATTTTAATATGACAAACTTGCCTCCCTCTGTGGAAGCAGCTGTGCTGTTCTTCTCCTTCTCACTTGAGTGTTGAGGATCTGTGTTGTCAGTCTGCATGTGCCCGGCTGCTCCTCATGGCAGGACACACTTAGCTCCTGATAAAGCTCTCAGTGTCGCTCCATGGAGAGTAATGGAGAGGGTCACAACCCCAATCACCACTCCAGGCCCCGCTCAGACTCGTGTATCAAGTGAACGCACAGAGACATCTGCAAAGTCACGCGTGCAGTAATGCTGAAACATATGCACAAACCTCCACAAAGGAGGTATGGACTCAGGTATGTGCAGGAGTTCATAACAGAGGTGTGTGGTCTGGATGTGACCCAGCGTACATGTGCGCCTCAGGGTAGCGGGCGGTTTCCGAGCGAATGCTCAGAGACAACAAGCCAGTGTTGGAGCAGGAGAGTGACAGCAGTCAAATGAACTTCAGCTCCAGCGTTTTCAGCTGCTCGACCCAAAAACGAAATATAAATCAAAGCTGAGTCAGCAGAGGTGAACGCAGACAGGGGCTTTGATTATTAAGAGGCTTTTAGGCAATAAATTTAATGGAATGTCTCAATTTAATGCTTTAAAATGATGCAATCTTACCTGAGAGAAGCATCTGCGGTACTCCTTCTCAGGCCCTGAGCATTTGTACACCTGAGAAGCTCCGTGTCTGCCCGACTCGACCCCCAGGTGCGACGCATGCGGGTGCTGGAAAGGGTAGCCGTTTCCTGCGGGCGGGGCCTGGGGGCTGAAGCCTGCGTGGGGCTCCCTGTCTCGGTGCGCTTGGCTCTGGCGGTGGAGAGGTGAGGCATAAGGTGAGGAACGAGAGCGGGAGAAGGAGTGAACGGGCGGTGGGGGAGCGGTGACTGAGCTCCAGTCAAAGCGAGGGTGGTGGTGGTTGAAGGGGGGCTGGGAGCGGGAGACGGGGAGACGGGACGCGACTCTGCTTCTGCCGTGGTCAGTGTGGGGGTGTGATCTCGGGTCCACGTGTGGGCGGGGCCTGTCAGTGGTTGTTTCAGGTTCCTCCTTCGTGTCACTGATCTCTCCTGTTTCCTCCTCATCCCTCGCCGCCTGGTTGACTTCTTCATCTCCTCCCCTCTGCTCTTCTTCTGCCACGATGTTCTCCTCGGTGCTGTTAACCGTGTGGCGAGCCTGCCTGTTGGTCCGATGCAGGGACAGAGAGAAGGGAACTTTGCCGTATCCAAACTGACCTGGACGGATCCCGGAAGGTCTGCATGTCAGAGAAAAAAACAACAAATAAATATTTGAAAAGAAAAAGAAACTATGATAACCTGATAATCAAGCAGAATAAGCAACAATATTATAAAACACAGCTGGTTATCACAGTAAAAACTCATGTCAAACTAATTACACTTTAAAGTTTCACTCCAATTAACTTTTAATCTGTTGTAAAATCGTTCCCACTGGTCTTTTAATTATAATTATGCCATTTTAGCCCAAACTGTTGTTTTCTAGTAGTTTCTGCAGAGGATGTCATTAGAAATTCCCCTCTGAGCTGTGAAGTAAGCCTCGATCATTTCCCATCATCCCTTTGTTTACACTGTCTCCACAGTCACTCACACATCCCAGACCGAACATTACTGGTGCAACAAAAATGGTGAGGAAAATTGGAACTATCCAGCTGTACAGTTTTGAGCTCTGATGATGAAAACAAAGACGTTCACAGATCTATTTATCTACAAGTGGATGCATCAGAATGGAGCTTGCGGCTTGCCGTAGTAACTTGTACGTCACACTTATAGGCGTTTTTTAAAATTAATTTTTTGTCTACTCCTGTTTCACAATGATTTGAATAGAGATACTCATAAATTACAATTTAAGATTAATTTTATTTATATATGTCCTCCATCATGAGAAAATACCACAAGAACACGTTAAAAACATAATTTTCAATCCCTCAGGATCTTAATCTCAATCACAAAGCACAAAATATAGTTATCTTTGGGACCTTGATTTCCAGGAGACTCGTTCTTCTCAAATAGAAAGAACAATTTCCTCCAACTTTTAAAATGTGGATTAATGATCTCTTACATTATTTGGTTTGGGAGAAAATTTGTTTTTCTGCAAGAGGTTGTGCACAAGATTTTTTTTATTTTTCCACTTGGAGTCCCTTCTTAAGTTATATGAAGAATTTAGATGTCTGAATATTTGACGACTGACCCTCTACTTAGGAAATTTCCCATTAAAAATTCTTCAGAAAATTTATATTTTACAAAATATCTGCGGTAAGTGGTACAGAAATGGGAGGGAGGGGAGGGTGTGTGGGGGGTTTGTTATCAGTTTTGTACACTTAATCAAACCTGTATCTTTGTACCTTCTGTTTAAATGGAGAATACCATGAAAAAGACTTTGTGTCAAACAAAAAACAACATAATTTTCATCAGAAAGGGGCTTTAAAATTTTCCCTTCTCTCTAATTCTTTGTATTTTCTGTGATCAGATACATATTTCCTTTTTTAAACTTCTGTTTGATCCAAACAGAGCTCTGTTGCCGCCCGTGAACGAATCACTTCCTTCTGTGTGGAAGAAAGTCTCCTTAAAATGGAGAACTCCGAGTGCTGACAGAAGCTTTTATTCCCAGACCTCACACATAAAAACACAGATCCGTGTGTGATTGATCACCAGTTTGAATTTAAAAATGTACTGTAAGTTAGGATGCTTTTAATAGTAAAAAATCTTATAAAATCTCTTTGACAAAAATGCCTGCCTATTTGAAAAGATACAAAACATTCCTTTCTTGTCATGTTGTTCGTAGATGCTAAAACTAACCCAATGAGCTCTTTAGATCCAAGCAGCTTTCAGACATGACGATGGTTAAAGAAACCGCTCATCAATGTTGACGGTTGTGGTCAGAGGTAAAGCAAACCTTTAGCAGAGAGCTTTAAGGTATTTCCTCTCAGCACACTCTTTGACTGTGATTTAGGTCGGGCTGGTGTACATCAGAATCCCTTTATCCCACTCACCTCCTTGAAGTAGAAACCTCCCGATTGGTCGGGACTGAGCGTCTGCTCCCGCCGGCTCCAGCTCTCTCTGCTCCTGGGTTTGGTGGCCTCCTAAAGACTCTCGGTGGCTGGTTGTAGCCTTGCGAAGGCACATAGTAGGGAGAGCGGTAAGAAGAAGCTGCATCCTGATTGGCCGAGGGAAATTCTGGGTGATAAAAGGGAGGTGAGCGAGCAGGCTGTCCTGGAGCAGCAGCAGGTGAGTTCACATACAGGGGCAATCCCGCATTGTTATTGGCGGAGACCAACGGAGAGTGATACGACGGATGTTGCCCGGGGTAACGGGAATGGTAGTACGGGCTCACGGGTGAGGTCGCAGAGCGTCCGGGGACATACCCTGCCCAGTTGGGTGGGGAGAAGGGGCGGGTCTGAGGAGGAGGAGGAGGGGCCAAGCACTTCCTCGTTCTCTGTGAGACGCCTACGCCGCAAGTTTGAGAACATTCTGACCACTCCCCCCAGGGGGACCACACCCCCTCCACAGGCTCCGCCTCAAAAGCTTGTCTGGACCTACGCGGCGCCGCCTGAAACACAAACGCACGGACAAAACAGAGCATCCAATCATTCATGAACAAATATTATCATTATTAAATATACACTTTCAAAGCCATTCAAGGACGATATACAGTAGGGAACACAGTAAAAAATCTATTTAAATCTATAATTAAATGTAAATCCTCACTTTCCAAACAGGACGTACCCACTAGTCCTAAAAAATCCTGAGGACTTCTATGGCGAAATAAACTACAACTCAGTCATTATATCAGTCAGAATAACCATTCTTACTCTGATACATTTTTAACACATTCTTGATAATCCTAATTTTTTTCACGATTTATTTTGCTGTTGTGCAATTTATTTAAGCTAAAAACTGACCAATCAGATGCCTCGATAAAAGCAGGTGACCTAGAGTTGAATGTTCAAAGGCCACACCCCTTTCATTGGAAGGGGTGTGGCCTTCTAACATGCTCACTTCTATCTGGAGAAAGTGGTTGCCATGGAAATAAATACTAAGACAGACACGGTTCAATCACAGCTTACTGAGCACGTCTGGTTCCAACATGGCGATGGACATATCATGAAAAAATGACGACTGAATTGAATTCATTTGGTTGGAACAGGAAGTAAGTTGTTTGTTATGGGTGATGTCTAACTCGCTCAGTCCAGTTCTCTTATATAGTCAATGGTATAAACCTAGGAATTAAAGGATTGAAGAAAATGCAGATTTAAATGATGGAACTTTAAGTTTGGATTGGAAAAATAAAGAAGTAGTGCTTCAGGTTTCACAGGAAAGAGAATTCTGAAAGCTCTGCTGCAAGTGATGCTGAGACATTTAGATGCTGTGCCTCTCAAGATTGAAGAATAAACTGTAAATTTATGAAGTTCAGGGGTTCAATTAATATCCTTAAAAAAACTGGAATCCATTTTTGTTCCAAAACAAACTTCTTAAGCAGATAAAGATCAATGCTGCTACGAGGAACTAAATAAACAGTTGTTGTCGAGATTTTCCTTAATTTAAGGCCAAACAGCCTCACCCAACATATAATTTACCCTCCGAGCCCACTCTCTCTTTTATTCAGAGATCTGTCATTTTATTTTATGTTTTACATTCTTGAACAAGATCAAAAAAGCAGCTGATTCAAACCTGAATGATATCATTTTAGAGCTACTTTTTCCTGATCTGTCACGTAAACTCGACTGTTCTCGACTGACTGCAAACTGCTGTAAGTTACAGAAGTGAAACCTTTTCCATCGCAAAATCCTAAATCTCTGCTGGGATTTCTTTTACTGCCGTCTCGTGACTTTCCCTTCTCTGAGGCAAAAATATAAATCCCAAATTCTTCATACTGCGCTTTGGCTCGAAGACACTGTGTCACCTGCCAGCGCCATAAGAGCAGCTGAACAAACTGACTGGAGTTGGTGGGATATGTCCACAACAGAAATCAGTTCAAGCTTTGATTCACTCCTCTGCGGTCGCAGATAAATGTTTTTTCCTCTCATTTCATAACTGAGCCACTGGCCTGGTTGGCAGTGTGGCAAACACGCGAGCTGAACAAAAGTTTCCATTGAGAAGGCACCAAAATCTGTGCTCTACTTCCCCTTGCACTCTCTGCAAAAGCATGCGTGCTTCAGGAGTGTGGACATGGATAAATATATGGAACAAACTGTGCGTGGATTAGTAAACAGGTGTGAGTCCTGCTCCATCTGAGCTCCTATTAGTGGACAAAATGAAAAAGAAAGTTTGGTAGTTTGCACAGGTTTATGGGTAGTGCAAAGGTGTGCTGCTTTGATGTCATCCAGAAATGTTCTTAAGGGTGTTTTCAGACTAAAAATGATTTATTCCGGACTGTGTCCACTTAATTTGGTCCGGATCGAGTCCTAAACCTTGGATTTGGTCTTTATTCAGTCTAGGATCTACCTGAGATTTCTGTGATGGACCAAAGCTTGTAAACAAAAGCATGTGACTAAAGATCTGTTCAGTCATTGGCCAGCAGTTATCGAGCCGGGCCAAAAAAAAGAGAAAGATGGAGATTCTGCACTTCACAAATCCAATCAAAACATTTTAATTATTCAAAATTACTATTCCGCTGACCAATTTTGAATGGCTGTATGAAGGCCAGGTTCAACCATCACTGAGATCCTTCAAAAACTTTGTGCACTTTGAAACTTATGAACTCCAAAATATACTTTCAGCTGGAGACACCATTCAAACGTTAAAATGTTTTGCAACTACCAGGTTTTTTTTATTGTAATTTGGAATTTAGCTTTTCATTTAGCAACTTGCAAGCTGTTTTTTGGTTAATTTAGAGTTTTTTAAAGTATTTTTTAAGCTAATTTGAAGTTTAGCTAAAATTTTAGCATTATGTTTTGACAAAACCTGTTGGACACAATTTGCCATTTTGCTAATATTTAGGCTAATTTGGAGTTTAGCATTATGCTAGCTGTTTTGATAAAATTAGACAATTTTCCTATTTTTTTTGGCTAATTTGCCATTTTGATAATATTTAGGCTAAGTTAGAGCTTAGCTAATAGTTTAGCATTATGCTAGCTGTTTTGGTAAAATTTGAAAATTTTCTTATTTTTTTGGCAAATTTGCCATTTTGCTAATATTTAGGCTAAGTTAGAGCTTAGCTAATAGTTTAGCATTTGCTAGCTGTTTTGGTAAAATTTGACTTTTTTTAAAGTTCTTTATGGTAATTTGGAGTTTAGCTAATAGATTAGCATGTTGCTAGCTGCTTTAGCAACAGTACACTTTTTTAAATTTTTTCTGGCTAATTAGGACATCAGACAATATTTTAGCATTATGTTAGCTATTTTGGCAAAATTAGACAATTTTCCTACTTTTTGGCAAATTTGCCATTTTGCTAATATTTAGGCTGATTTGGAGTTTAGCTAATAGTTTGGCATTATGCTAGCTGATTTGGTCAAATTTGACTTTTTTTAAAGTTCTTTATGCTAGTTTGGTGTTTAGCTAACATTTTAGAATTGTGCTATCTGTTTTAGCAAAAATAGACAATTTTCCTATTTTTTGGCTAATGTGCCATTTTGCTAATATTTAGGCTAATTTAAAGTTTGGCTAATATTTTAGCATTATGCTAGATAATATTTTGGCAAGCTTCAGCATTTTTAGCTATCACTTTCTGCACTTTCAATTCAGCTATCATCACTGGTATCTTCAGCAGCCACATTCAGCTTACAGCATTTACACTTGCATTTTGTCGCAGGTAATGCAATATACTGAGTTTGAAGTCTTTGGACACAAATCCAAGTTAAGTCTCAAGTCCAGAAACTCATAAATAATATTCTATTGTCACCAGCTGTTGTTGAACTACTATAAAACACTTTCGAGATCAGTCAGTAGTTTTTTCTTCACTTCAGTCTCAAAAGCATTTTTATCTGACAGTGATGTCCCAGAGGTTCAACAAAAAGAAAAAACCATGAACATTGTGTTTTGCAGGTGATACTGAAGTCCAAGTCTAAAGTCCAAGTCCCCATCTCTGGTGGCATCCAACCCACAGCTGCCACATAACTGGGAGAATTAATGAGCTGTGAGCAGTGACCCTGCAGCAGCCACTGTAACCTCTGCAGCCACCGGTTTAACTTCTGCAGCAGCACAGAGGTGCTTTTATGGTCTGCTCCTAAAACTATTTGCAAGAAACTCATTGTACTCATACATCTGGGGGTCTTTTG
>NC_050527.1:7552633-7554047 GCF_002922805.2 Oryzias melastigma
CCAAAGTATAACTGTATGCGTAGTCAAGTAAAAAAAACTTTATTCAACTCATTGACAAACAGTTGAAGGAAAGTACGTATCGTATCAATTGTTGGATTTTCTATTTTTAATAAATTAAAGGATTTTAAGTGTTTGAAAATATTTGTTATTAAATTACCTCTGATTTAGTTCATTAGATTTACAAATTTCAGCTTGAAATGTGTAAATCTAATAATTTGCAGCATACGACGCTGAAGTTGGCTTCCGATTCACAGCTTCCGATTCGCGAGAGCGTTCTGCTGTGTTTTTCGAACTCAGACCATCTAAAAACAGGTCCTGTTCGAAAACTACTGTACCTAGACAGCTCAAACATGGATTACATTATGCTTTAGATAGTAAAGAATAAATTGAGCATAGTCTCTGATTTGTGAAAGCTTTTACTGATTTGTGAAAATGTGAAATATGATGATTTATCGCATTTTTTGCACTCTGACCACATAAGAACAGGTCCTGTTCAAAAACTACAGGACTTAGACAGCTCAAACATGGATTAAATGATGCTTTAGATAGTAAAAAATAAATTAAGCATAGTTTCTGATTTGTGAAAGCTTTTACTGATTTGTGAAAATGCGAATTAGGATGATTTTTATCGCATTTTTTGCACTCAGACCACATAAGAACAGGTCCTGTTTGAAAACTACTGTACCTGGACAGTTCAAACCAGGATTACATTATGCTTTAGATAGTAAAGAATAAATTAAGCATAGTCTCTGATTTGTGAAAGCTTTTACTGATTTGTGAAAATGTGAAATAGGATGATTTTTATCGCATTTTTTGCACTCTGACCACATATGAACAGGTCCTGTTCAAATACTACAAGACTTAGACAGCTCAAACCTGGATTAAATTATGCTTTGAATAGTAAAGAATAAATTAAGCATAGTTTCTGATTTGTGAAAGCTTTTACTGATTTGTGAAAATGTGAAATATAAGGATTTTATCGCATTTTTCGAACTCAGACCATCTAAAAACAGGTCCTGTTCGATAACTACAAGACTTCAGAATATTTCACATTTTCACAAATCAGTAAAAGCTTTCACAAATCAGAGACTATGCTTAATTTATTCTTCACTATCTAAAGCATAATTTAATCCATGTTTGAACTGTCCAGGTACAGTAGTTTTTGAACAGGACCTGTTACTTTTGTGGTCAGAGTGCAAAAAATGCGATAAAAATCATTATATTTCACATTTTCACAAATCAGCAAAAGCTTTCACAAATCAGAGACTATGCTTAATTTATTCTTTACTATCTAAAGCATAATTTAATCCTGGTTTGAACTGTCCAGGTACAGTAGTTTTTAAACAGGACCTGTTTTTAGATGGTCTGAGTTCGAAAAATGCGATAAAATCCTCCTATTTTACATTTTCACAAA
>NC_050527.1:7554198-7565446 GCF_002922805.2 Oryzias melastigma
CGTATCGTATCAAGTGTTGGATTTTCCATTTTTAATAAATTAAAGGATTTTAAGTGTTTGAAAATATTTGTTATTAAATTAGCTCTGATTTAGTTCATTAGATTTACACATTTCAGCTTGAAATGTGTAAATCTAATGATTTGCAGCATTGAGATGATCCTATGTGACACAGGATGTCTTTTATTTTGAAAGGAAGCCATGTGAACGTCTGACAAAACTTTCAAGTTTTGAAGAAAAAAGTTTTATTTTGTAAAAAAAAATGTTATATTTATCACAATAATAACATTAATATAAAATCAAATTTCTTAGTTTTGTGAAGGGTAAAATACGACTTTGTGGCTCAGGTTGTGTTGAAGGTTGCAGACCCCTCATCTAAAACTATCTCCCAGCTTTCCTGTTGTGATGTCTAGAATTGAGAAAAATCTAAGAAAAAAACAACATGTATGACGTTTTTCTTTTTTCTATAAAAGTGTGAAGTTTGTGAACAGATGGAATCTATTCAGAAAAATCCCACCCATGCTCATACATTTGAGACAAGTGCAGTGGAAACAAGTGGAATACCGACCTTCAGTCTGCCAAGAAACTGCTCTGACCGTGCAAGTACAGGACTCGCTGGGATAAAGTTTGCAGCGCTCACCAAAACAACCAAACCATCACCGCAACCTCCAGTCCGCAAGCCACATGTAGGCAGTGTAATTGGGTCGTTTTCCCCAATGTGGTGCACCGCCGCGGTCTCTGGAAGCTTCCCCACACTGCACTACACAATTACCCCCGAAAAACACAGAGAAAAGTCCCGGACAGCCCGACACAACAGAGCTGCTCAGGCCGAAATAACGACCCCATACGCGGTTCCACGTTTCCACGGCCGCTACTGTGGCACATTGTAGAGTAAACTGACGGACAGGGAGAGGGCGAGAGACACCCTTATGACTAACAAAAACTCTCAGAAAAGTCCAATCTGAGGAGAAAGGGGTCGTTTTTACGCAGAAATGCGCGCCTCTGGGTAAATTCCAACCACTTTAACGCAGCGAGCGGTGCGCAACAAGTGATCCGCGCGCGTAAAAGTTTCCCGCACCAACAAAACCAGCTTCAGGGCAGCGCAAACACTCAAGGAAAGATGCAAATCCACATGTGATGAGAAGAATCCGACAGCAGCTGGACGGGTCCAGCTTTTACCTGATCAGCGAACCGAGCTGCATGCTCCAAAAGTCTCCCGCACACTCAGGGATGCTTTGGGTCCAAATCCGAGCTCCGCTCCAGCCTTGAAAGACATGCGAGGACTGCTCCTGCTCTGACTCTCTGTGTGTCACCGGGAGGAGTTCCCCCGGTTCCGTTCAGTCCACAACTTTTCACAGGTCCTTCCTTATTATAAACTCCCGTGACGCATGGAAACCAGGGGGCCACAAAGAGACGCAGGGAGACACAAAATGGACAGATTATACAACTCTCGCTCGGGCTCCTTCTCACTCTCACATGCACAAATTATACACTCCCCCTCCTCTCCCTCGCGCTCTCCCTCCCTTTCTGTCATACTCACAAACTGTTGGTCCTGACTAAGCAATAATAATCCTCAGAGCCTCGTTTTAGTTGCACAACCGAAAAAGAAATAAGGTTTCCTTGTGTGTTTTCCTCCCACTGATCAATAATTAGCTGAGCATTTTTTAAAAAGAAAGTTGGGAAGAAACTGTCTCATGAGTCTGACACTCTTACAAGCTCAAATGATGATGTTTACAGCTGGAATATGAATCATAGTGTTTTTGCATTCTTGAAATACAAGCAGATATTTTTACATGAGGAAAACATGCTTTCTCTGCACTGTTTAATCCCATTTAAACACCAGAAACCAAACATGCTCCGCCTATTTGGTGTTTGGGATAAGTGCACCCAGGAGACAACCACTTCTGAGGCTGAAATGTGCCTCTCTGAGTGCGCATGATTACATATGTGTGTGTGTGAGGGGTGAAACAGATGTGAAACTCCGTCTGATGCCATCTCATTTATGGAAATGACAATCCACAAAGCCCTGCCCAGCCAGGCACTTTACTAAAATGAGTAACTTAGGTCAAATGACCCACAGGAGACATGGTGACACATACACACACAGAAAAAAATTATAGGTCCTGCAGTTCTTTACAAGATTTCTCCAGTGGCACGTGTACAGGAAGGACGGGTGATTTCTAAACCAATAAAACTTAACTCAGTTTGAAGGAAAAGCCTCAGGATGCACACAAGACTTTATCCCCTTCACTCAAATAAGGACTGGGACTCATCTACCATCCAAAAGATGACATGTTATGAAAGTATCCAGAAATGTTTACAATTATTTTAAAGTCCCACTTGTTTTCCTTGTAAAGTATTCCCATTTTTTTTAAAATTGGGATTATGTTGTTTTTAGGAAAAATCAAAGAACCTTTTTGTAAGACAGTTCCTGCAGTGACAGTAGTTCAGAGTAAGCCTTCCCCCATTTCCCGTGATCCCTTTGTTTACACACTCTCTCACTAGTTTACAGCCCTCTAACCCAATATTACCTGTGCAGCAAAAATGGCGAGCACTATTGGAGCTATCCAGATGTATAGTTTTGAGCCAGGTGCCGGCTAAGATGAAAACAAAGATCTGGATTGTAGCTTCCAGATCACCAGTAGGTTTTTGCCGATGACATTTGTAAAAATCTGCTTCGTATTCACAATTTGAATAAAGAATTGTTCTGAAATGCAATTTTTATTTTAATTTTCTTTATATATGTCCTACGTACGGTGGCAGACATGCCTCACATAAATGCAAAAGACACAACACAATGACAAAAGCCAAAGTACGACAAAAGTTCATCACTACGGAAATTAATAACTGTTTTTTTTAACCTACCTACCAAACATAACGTTACTTAGCTTTAGACAGTGTTAGATACATGTCACTATGTGGACAGCAGACTAAGTTAACAATTTCAGACAAACATAGATTACAAAAAGTCTTGTTTAAATCATGGACCTCTTAAGAAGCACCAATAGCTTGACACTGAAGGAAACTTTAAAAAGTCAATTATTCATTTCTGTGTTTTTTTTTGTTGGGTTTTCTGCTTTTGTTGTCATGCATCAGCTTTTGTCGTCGTGCTTCAGCTTTTGTGGTTGTGTTTTCAGCTTTTGTTGTGGTGTTGTCTGCCTTTGTTGCCTTTTTTTACTGTGCTTCAGCTTTTGTTGTCGGGTTTCAGCTTTTGTTGATGTGTGGTCGGCTTTGTCATCATGCTTTGGCTTCTGTCTTCATGCTTCGGCTTCTGTCATCATGCTTCAGCTTTTGTCGTCGTGCTTTGGCTCCTGTGTTCATGCTTCGGCTTCTGTCATCATGCTTCAGCTTTTGTCATCATGCTTCAGCTTTTGTTGTCGGGTTTCAGCTTTTGTTGATGTGTGGTCGGCTTTGTCATCATGCTTTGGCTTCTGTCTTCATGCTTCGGTTTCTGTCGTCATGCTTCAGTTTTTGTTGTCGTGCTTTGGCTCCTGTCTTCATGCTTCGGCTTCTGTCATCATGCTTCAGCTTTTGTCGTCATGCTCCAGCTTTTGTTGTCGTGTTTCAGCTTTTGTTGATGTGTGGTTGGCTTTTGTCATCGTGCTTCAGCTTTTGTCGTCATGCTTCGGCTTCTGTCGTTATGCTTCCGTTTTTGCCATCGTGCTTTGGCTTCTGTCTTCATGCCTCACCTTCTGTTATCATGCTTCAGCTTTTGTCATCGTGCTTTGGCTTCTGTCATTATGCTTCAGCTTTTGCCGTCGTGCTTCAGATTTTGTCGTCAGGCTTTGGCTTCTGTCTTTATGCTTTGGCTTCTGTCAACATGCTTCAGCTTTTGTCGTCGTAATTTGGCTTCTGTCATCATGCTTCAGCTTTTGTCGTCGTGTTTTGGCTTTTGTCGTCATGCTCTGGCTTCTGTCTTCATGCTTCAGTTTTTGTTGTCTTGCATCAGTTTTTGTCGTCAGGCTTTGGCTTTTGTCATCATGCTTTGGGTTTTGTCATCATGTTTCAGCTTTTGTCGTCGTGGTTTGGCTTTTGTCGTCATGCTCTGGCTTCTGTCTTCATGCTTCAGCTTCTGTCATCATGCTTCAGCTTTTGTCATCATGCTTTGGCTTCTGTCTTCATGCTTCGACTTCTGTCGTTATGCTTCAGCTTTTTTTGTCGTGCTTCAGATTTTGTCGTCAGGCTTTGGCTTCTGTTTTTATGCTTCGGCCTCTGTCATGCTTCAGCTTTTGTCGTCGTACTTTGGCTTCTGTCATCACGCTTCAGCTTTTGTCGTCGTGGTTTGGCTTCTGTCTTCATGCTTCAGTTTTTGTTGTCTTGCATCAGTTTTTGTCATCGTGCTTTGGGTTTTGTCATCGTGCTTCAGCTTTTGTTGACGAGCTTCGGCTTTTGTTGTCGTGCTATAGCTTTTATTGTCACATTATGTGTTTTGCATTTATGCAAGCCTTGTAGGCCACCGTACCTACGTCATGAGAAAAATGCCACAAGAACATGTTAGAAACACCAAGAACCCAATTTTCATCAGAATGGGTATTTAAAGTGAGAACATTTGCACTGAAACTGATCTATAGAAAAACTGGAGGGTAGGAAGGAGTGACGATTGGAAAGGATGATGTGTGTGAGTGTAATTATGCTAAAACAGTCTTCACACACCCTGCATCTGGGGCGTCCCAGGGCCTGCTGCTGCTTTTCTTGGACGGAGATCTGAAAACATGGACCCAGCGATGGTGACAGAGATTAGGGATTTCAAAGCCAACAACTGCAAAACAAACCACATGTCACAGGGGGGTTAATATCTGATCTGACACAACAAAAAAGCAAATGTGTGAAGTGTACCAAGAAGGATCAAGGCAGATTGTGTCAGTAAATACAGCTCGGACACTTAAGTAGTAGTGTGTATTTGTGTGTCTTAAGGGCGATTAGTGAAATGGATATCTTGGGACATGAGCGCCATGTCTATCAGGACCAGCAATTAGCCAGAGGTCATCTCCATGGCCACCAGTAGTCCGTGACCACTTATAACCCTCTGCTGCTCTCCTCCCTCCCCTTTGCCCTCTGAGTCCTCCTCCTCCCTCGTTTTCAGATCTCTGAGAAGAAATAACTTACATGCTGGTTTGTGGACATGCACCGCCAACCACAGCACCGCCATTAAGCAAAATGTCTGCCTCTGGCGGTCAGAGCAACACGCAGATGTTGTGTGTTTGTGTGTGGGTCCAGGGAGGTCTATATGTAGCAGCAGATTTGTTGTTTGTCTCAGCTGGTTGATCTGAGTAATAGCATTGCAAATCAGAGTTGTAGGGGCCGGAGGGAGTGATAAATCACTGGAAAAGCCTCTTGTGCACACACACAACACAACACACACACACACCCTGCCTCTGGAACACAAACACACCCTAGCCTCAGGCTCACGAGGTCCACTGTCCTTTAACTCCAGACTTCTCGGGACCGGCGGAGGCCTTCCAGTTTAGAATGATGAAAGTCAAATAAACGAGGGTTAAAAAGACACAGGGAGGCGGGTCAGCTCTGCTCCTACTCATGTCACGCTACTTTCAGCTTGTCGCGGAGATGAGTTACTGTACACATTCTGACATGGCTCTCAGAGGGATGACATTTCTGCTGGGATGAGGTCGCCACCTCCCAGACATCAATCACATTCCTGCCCACCCTTCTTTTGTAGAATGACCCCCCGTCTCCTGGGGTTTGCCTCAGTGACAGACGTCTTTCTACTCCTTTTATAATTCAATTTACTTTGCTCCATCAGAGAACATGTTTACAAGTAGGTCAATGCTGCTTTCCTAGTTGGATCAAGGTCATAATCAGACTAAAACAATCAATTGAATTTGACAATTTATTTAGGACATTAAACATGTTATAGACATGTTTAATTGGAACACACATCATGTATTCCTATGTAGTTTCATGACTGTTTCTTCATCTGACAGTTTGTGGTGCAAAACTTCAGGAGAAATTCCCTCTTCAGTCTTTATATGTGAACTCATTGAATTTGTATTCAGTCTTTTCTGGTCAATCTGGACAAAAACAGCAGACTAGCAAGTTTGGCGGCCCAACTATTCAATTTTAGTAAGTATTGTTGCGACATAAAAAGCAAGAAATATGATGTAACTGTGCAAACAGGAAGGTTCTCATTTCCTTCTTGATAGGCCAAAGGTTGTTCTTGGAAAAGCTTTTGCAGAATCATCAACTCATGCACTCGTCACTGCTTTATCCAGCGTAACTACACTTAGGTTGGAGGGCAGAGACTGTCTTGTCTCTTCATAAAAAAAGGGGTTCGTTGTTCTTCCTTTTAAGTAATTTACTCAAACACTGAAAAAATCACCACAAAAAGAACACTTGAACAGTTTCCATGGTGGCCCCACTTGTGTTTGCCCACATTGGCTTAAGTGGTTCTAAAATCCTAATCGGGGCCCACATTTTCTCCCCAATTTTAAACCAGATGGGGCCCACTCAGCCTTGCTGGCTGGGTACTTCCAGCATGTCATTAAGCTAGAATCATCTCAGACTGTTTCTTGAACATGACAGTGAGTTCACCAGATTCTGATGACCTCCACAGTCACCAGATCTCAACCCAATAGATCACCTTCGATATGTGGTGGAACGGGAGATTGGCATCATGAAGTGGAGTTGACAAATGTGTAGCAACTGATGCTATCATGTCAATATGAACCAAACTCTCCCTGGAATGTTTTCAGTATCTTGGTAAATCTATGCCAGGAAGGCAGTTCTGAAGGCAAAAAGGTGTACTTAACAAAGTGGCCGGTGAGTGTAATTCCAGCCAAATGGCTTCAACTACCAGAACATACTCAGGTTTCCTAAAACAAATTAAATGGTACAGAATGTGACTTTGATCCCAATCTTTGCAAGACATTACTAGCCAAACTCAAGTCATGTTTCATAGAAGAAAACAAGTCCCCATGATGTAATTTTGTCCCCTAAACACTATCTATAACACTCATTCTGTTTTTTTCCTCAATCATAGCCACTCACAGTCATTAGTGTGATAAATCTCTTTCAAGGGCTTCCTTTACATTCTGTTGTGAATATATACCTTCCAATCAGACATATTTTCCCTCTCCTGCTCAGACTGCCAGTTGCACATACTTATTTAAACTCAGACTTGAAAGAATTTAATCTCATCCCAATAACTGTGAATCCAGCTGTTTTCTGTCCGAGGGAGATCAAAGAATAGAGTTATTTTTAAGTTTCAGTTGAAGTATTCACCTGCAGCTTCCAGTAGACGGCTGCAGCCCATGTGGGGGTGTGCTGCTGCCTGGCACACACCCTCCTGACACTTTGCCTGCACATATTTTCAGGCCAAAGGGATGAAAACGGTTATTCAGGGTGCAGACGGACATAAAGGGCACTCAGGTGACAGATTCATGTGGACGGAGGAAATCCAAGCCAGCTTTTAAAGACGGAGCGAGTTTGAGGCTGAAATCTATGAGAAGGAGGAGAGGGCCGGACTCACCACAGAACTGTCAGCCTGAGAAACCGGGGGGTGAAGAGAAAGAATGACAGACATGGACACAAAGGAGGTGAAAAGAAAAGCGAAGGATGAAAGGGAATGTGAGACAAAGAGGTAATGGCAGATTAGAGGGGAACAGAGCAAGTGTTAAGGAAAGAGAAAAGGAAGGGGGAGCGATTGGTCCGGTTCAGATGGAGTCAATATTTGCTCCATTCCACCACTTCTGTGCCAGAGTGGATATAAAAGTGGTGTGTGTGCTCTGAGGGGGTCATAGAGACCCACAGGAGGACATCTTCACAACCTGAAAGTTTAGAGAATCATGAGGAAAACAGTTCTCGATCATAAAAAACTTGGCTTAAACTCAACCTATTTGACGTTAAAATATATCGATTGGGGAATTTTTCAGCTGAGAGCATAAATAAAGGAATTTTAGAGTTAGAAAAATGAAAAAGAAGCAGATATATGACCAGAAATCAGTCCAGAAGGGTTTGGTTTGGATGTATCTTTGTCTCCATGAGAAGATGTTGTCTCTATGGAGTTCTTCCTTATCAACCACTTGAAGCAGCTTCTGGACTTTGGAGAAAAGATTTCAGTTTTCTCTTTCTACGTCTCCACAGAATCCATCAAATTTGGGTTAGAAAAGACAAAAAATGTGTCCAAATCAGAATTCTTCCCCTACTGAAGGGGCATTTAAAGGGAAAGGGGTGTCTAAAATTTTCAGGAATTTGTGGTGAAGAACAAGTTCAAGTTCAAGTTCTGTATCCCTCTGCGGTAGGGTGCATCGCGTTGTGCCGCGGATGGGAGGCTCTTTTTTTCACGTGGATGTGCTCTGAGTTTACATTTAAGTGTATGTAATGACTTTATTGTTTTAGCATGACCATTTTTAAAGTCATAAAACAGAAGTTTTTATGTATTTTCGAGCACTAGCAGCTCTGCGCTAACGCTAGCTGACCGGCGACTATTGATGACATCATTGAGGGGGAGTAATTCCCCCCTAATCCCTAACTACCAAAAACTATATAGTGCCTTGGATTTGAAAGGGAATTCGGATATGATCCTCACTACTTTTCTTTAGTTTTTCCTAAACACCAAATATGACATAACCGATTTCACGAAGTGAAAACTGAATAATTACGAACATTTCACGACGTTTATTTATGACTCCACCATGTTATGATAGTGAAAATGTGGATGGTGTTTTTTGTTAGAAGTTGTTCGACTGCAATGCATTGTGGTCTATATTCACTAAGGTAGTGAGCATCAATGCATGCTAGTTTTTCGCAAAGACTTCTGAGAAATTTCAAGTGCACTCGATTTTGGAATTAGTAGATTCAGACAGCCCTAAAAATGGCAAATAATGAGTTGGGGGGAATTCGGACGCAACCACTATTTTCCATAACTCTACGTTTGGGGGGCTAAATGTAGGGCCTTGGTTCAAATTTAATTGCCTAATAAATATCTATTTTCTGAGGGGTAAGATACCAAAAAATGACAAGAATGTTGAAAAGTTTGAGCAAAATCTGTAAATTGGACCAAGTATACCTATTTTATTTCAATTTAAATTCAATTATTAAACCTGACATAACACTATATATATATATCAGGTAATGTTTTACTGAAATTTGCTTTTGTACAATTACTTGGGTTATATAAATAAAATGGAACTGAACAGAACTGAAATAAAAGGATTTCTCTTTAGAAAATGTATCTTATTAATCAATTTTAACTTTAGCTATTTTTTGTAACTACATCAATTGAGCATTAAAACTGATAAACAAACCAAGCTGTTTGCTGCTTCTTAGGTTTAAATGTGTCTAATTCATGTAGTTTTAAAAACATGAAAAATTTGTATCATATCTATCAGTTACTCTTGATTTAATTTAAAGTTATGCACAGTCAAAAGATTACCAAATTGGGAGAAAATATCCCAGGGCATGAAATCCACAGAGAAAGTCCTGAACTGAATGCGAGTTAATGTGCTAGATTTTTGCCTCGACACATTACAACTACGAAAGCTCTCTCTGCACGCTGGAGAGTTGTTGAAACTGCTGTCATCAAGTAAACCCGCCTGCGTAAAAGGGTCAGTGGGTGGACGTCGCTAATGATGCTAAAGCTCCAGTCGTCATTGGCCAGACAATAAGAGCCTGCATGGCCTCAGTTCACTTCTGTCCTAATTGGCTGAACCAGACCGCTGCGGTAACCTCATTCCTATTGTTCTCTCAGAAAACTGTTTGTATATATTCTCAGGATAAACTATTCAGGTTGGCGTGAACGAGGACTTGCGGTTTGACGCCACAGCTCGGGAACATTTGGCGTGGAGTCCAGAGAGAGATGAAGCTGATGAGTAACCATCCACCAGAAAACACTGCCTGCTTTTCCTGTTGTGCTGCTGACTGGTGGAGATCTGGGTCACTAACTGCACACTGATTAAAAATATTGTATAATTTACATGGACAGGAAAGTGTTTATGCTTTCTATAAAAATGATTTCAATGCCCATGCAGTATAGACTTCACAATCGACTTAACTATGATTTTGCCTCTGATAAGGAATATCAAAGTGCAAATACTAAATAATCAGGAGCAAAAGCTCCTAATGAAACTAGTGCTGGGTGAAACTGCCAGTTTTTGGAATTTATTTGATCCAGATTCATTCCTTTTTCACATTTCTTGGTCATGAATTGGTTTCATATTACTAAGATTTACAAAAAAGAAATATAGCAAACATAAGAACAAATGGAGAAACAAAAAGGTTGACAAAACAGTCCTTGATCTGACTGTGCTGATCTGAAAACCAGACACTGAAATGATTGGCGTTAAACAAATAAACTTGTGAATTGTTATTGGATGAAACCGGGTGAGACTGGACGGATTCAAAACCTAAAAACAGAACAACAACTAAGAAAATAACTCACTGGGTCAAATTCGACCACTGTTCTTTTATTTAAAATAATTATTAATGTATACATTTTTAGTTTTGTGCCACTGCTGATTGCTACAGAACCCTTAAAAGGACATAAAAATGAAAAAAAAAAAAAAAATTAAGAAAAGAAAAACAACTTCTGATTACTATCTGGTGCACACCAGATAGTAACCAGAAAAAAATATTAGATTTTTTTTTCTTTTTAACTTCAATGTCCCTTTAGGGGCTCTGTAGATTGCTGCTATCCAAGATTAAAAAGAATAAATAAAAAAAAAAAAAATTAACTTTAAAAACTCTTAGGTTTTGCAGGGTAAGAGAACATAAATCTCACAGTATCCCCCCAATTAAACAATTACACCAGGTAAGAGGGGGGGGGTCTGAATGAGAGCCATGAGAAACCAAACAAACCCAGAAAATTAGTCCAGGCGCCTGCAGCCAAACGGGGGTGAAGGTTATCACGGCGACCCTCTCAAGGAAGAGATAGGCAATGGAGGAGCAGCCGCTCAAAAACAGAAGACATGAAGAGGTTTGACCCCGCCGACCCTCTTCACAAACAGGAAGATTATGACGTTGAACTGCAGGAAAATCTTCATCAAAGGTGGTAAAGAACTCTCCGGATGGGTTCAGGGTGGGAACTGGTGATATGGGACCCAAATGTAAGAGATCAAAGAGAGACTTTAACATAAAACGTTACAAAACAAAGAACAGAGGCAGAAAGAAAAAAAAGAAAAAATGGCACTTGATTAAATAGATCTGAAACATATAAACAAAGAAGAGGATTTACTCAAGTGACGACTGTTGTGGTTGATGATCCAATGAAAGCAGGTGAGACGATCTTCCCGAAAAG
>NC_050527.1:7565793-7585282 GCF_002922805.2 Oryzias melastigma
TTGAACTGCAGGAAAATCTTCATCAAAGGTGGTAAAGAACTCTCCGGATGGGTTCAGGTTGGGAACTGGTGATATGGGACCCAAATGTAAGAGATCAAAGAGAGACTTTAACATAAAACGTTACAAAGCAAAGAACAGAGGCAGAAACAAAAAAAGTGACAAAACGGCACATGATTAAGTAGATCTGAAACACATAACAAAGATCGAGGATTTACTCAAGTGACGACTGTTGTGGTTGATGATCCAATGAAAGCAGGTGAGACGATCCTCCCGAAAAGTGAAGTTATAGAAAGTTTATCTCCTGAAAATGACCCTGAAGTCGGGTTGGAGCTTCCACAACACTCACAATATTACTAAAAAGCGATGAATTTCTGTCAACTACATGCAGGTTTTATGATGTATTCAAAGTTTCTACCAAGTTTTTTAGGCAGTAAAATAAAAAGTCTATAAAGATGAACCTTTTTAGAGCTAAAATTGATCGTCAGTAGGAGGTTTGCACAGCGACCACAGACTCAAAGCAGGAACTCCACAAAGATTTTACCCCCATGTTATGTGTGAGGCCCGTAAGCCTGCAGGGCTCTGACATTCGTCATTGAATGAAAGCTTTGTGAGTCTTTTTACCTTAAAGGATTTAAAACAACATTAGCAGACACACTTTATAAGAAATATAGACACTGTAAAGCTCGATAGATAATTCATGAGCCACTGGCAGGTTTTAATCTAAAGCCTGAGCACTGCTCATGTTTTACACCGAACAGACACTAAAACTTTTGGTGTTAAAGTCATCTTTAATCCCATTTAACTTTCACGCTGATCATCTTTGGATCTATTTTTTAAAAAATTCCAGTGGACTTTTAATTATAATTATGCCTGCCCAAACTTCCCATCATCCCTTTGTTCACTCTCTCTCCCACTACCTCACAACCCTTGCCAACAAAAATGGCGAGAAATATTGGAGCTATCCAGCTTTTTGGCAGATTCCAGCTCAGACAAAGAAACCAAAGACGTACACGGATCTGTTTGTTTTACAAGTAGATGCATCATAATGGGGCGGAGCTTGTGGCTCGCCTACCGGATTTTCTACGTCACAAATACACTATTTTAAACAGATTTTTTTCGTCTGCTCCTGATTGACAACAACTTGAATAAATAAATACTTCATACTTTCAACAGATTTATCCTCCATAATGTGAAACACACCAAGAAGGACACCAAAAACACCAAAGAAAAATCCAGCTTTCTTCATCAGGATCTTCAGTTCATAAAAAATGTCAGTTAAGTCCCCAAAACAAACACATGCGTGAGTAAGAGGTTGATGCAATCACGCCGTTCTTCCACAAGCAATCAATCCTTCCCATCATGCCACACTCACAACAGCAGCTTCACTTTTATGTTAAACTATTCCAAATTTGAGGCGCGCTCCAAACCGCATTCACAAAGGTCTGGCTGTGTGCTCCAGCACCACCTCCCCCTCACTCTTTGAGTCTTGTATAAACTCCGACTCCATCTCCCCCCCGACAGGTTCAAGTTACCCCTGAAAAGGAGGAATCTTGAAAACAAACGGAGGTCAAACTCCTGCCCCCGGCTCGGTCTGATAGGAGCAGTGGATCTGTCGCAGTCAACCAGGACCTCCTCTGAATTGAATTCATTCAGAACCATGTATACCGTCTCCAGGTCAACGGCGGTGTTCAAATCCACCAGTTTCCTAGAACTTCTGTTGATGGGTTTGTTTCCAGCCCCTCTGTGATGTATGGACTTATACAAAACACTCTTCCTGCGTCTGTTTGTGAAGACTCATGCAAAGCTGTCAAAACTCTCCCTTCCTCTCTCCCACACTGCAAGACTTTACAGAGACTTAGAACAACCCAAGAATGATAACAGTAAATATTTGAAGACTCGGAGAAGGAAAGGATTTATTCGGCTCTGCAGCGGGTCAACGTGACCTCTGACCTCCTCCCCTCCTGTGAGCGATTCAACAGGTCTCCAAAAACAATCAAGCGAGTGCGTCTTTTCTCACGAGGAGGGCTCTTCATCGGCCTGCTCCCTCTAGGTAGGAAATCAGGTCAGCCGTGCGCCGAGCATAGCAGACATAGTTTGGAACGAGCATGCAGGAGTGTGGAACCCGGCGCCGCGGCGGCGTTCATGACAATAGGAAGAACTTGAAGTCTGGCTGATGAATGGAAGGAGCAGCCAGATAGCAGGAGGAGCAGCCTATCGGGGACGCTTGAGTTACAGGAGGAGGGAGGTGAGCCGAGGCAGAGTGGGTGGGCTGAGGTTTTGAGGAGAAAAGGGGAAAGCTTTCTGACAGCGTTCTTCTGCCTCTTTCCTTCATTTCAGGGGAAAGTGAGCGGACGCCGTTGCTGAGCAGCAAACACACAAATACAGTCGTGTGAGCATCAATGCTGCCGCGCCTTCATACGTGAACACAAATTCCCACAATATTATCGAAATGTGTCTTTATTTCCATAATTCCATTTAAAAAAGCGAACTTTCATAGAAAATTAATTCAGACTCTTCAGTTTGATTGATTTCAAGTATTTTTTTTTTATCCACAAATCAAATAAAATCCACAATATCAGTTTCAACATTTTCTGAAATCCTATTTTTATGGGTTTTGTGAGCTGGAACCCAAATTTTTTTGTAAAAGTAAAAAAATACTTGTTATAAACAGTGGACCCTGAATCTGTATTTGATGATAGTTTTAGTTTTTGAATTGTTGGACAAATCCTATTGGAGTTTTTTAACATATCCCAGCCAGCAAGGCCAAGTGGGCCACATATGGTTTAAAAGTGGGCAGGAAATGGTGACCCCACCTGAGTTTGCCCACATTAGCTTAAGTGGGCACTCAGTGGGATAGGTCACTCCAGTAACCAGCCGTTTGGTGGTGGGGCGGCCGTTGGTGCAGCTGTAGGACGGCCGACTCCTGATCAGAAGATTGCGGGTTCGAGTCTTACCTTATCCGCCCGTGTGTCAAAGTGTCCTTGGGCAATAGCGCTATACAAGTATATGCCATTTACAGCAGAGTTTTGCTAGCAATGGAGCAATGGAACTCGCAACAGCAGAGCTTGAAAGCTCACGACAATGGAGGTCTCGTTAGCTAATTACAATACAACTTGCTACAGCAGAGCTTGCTAGCTCGATACAGCGAAGCTTGCAACAACGGAGCTCACTAGCTTGCTACAGCAGAGTTTGTTAGCTTGCAACAACGGAGCTCACTAGCTTGCTACAGCGGACCTCGTTAGCCTGCTACAGCAATGGAGCTTGCTATATTGGAGCTCGCTAAATCGGCGCTTGCTAGCTCGCTACAGTGGAGCTCGCTAGCATGCTACGCGGTCCACCTGGAGGCTGGCTAGCTTAGCGAGCTAACCCACTGAGTGCCCACTTAAACCAATGTGGAAACATAGGTGGGGCCCCCAAAGACCCACAGGACCCACATTTTCTGCCCACTTTTAAACCCCCTTGGTCTTGCTGGCTGGGATGTGTTCATGAGCTTTTTAACCTGATGGTCGAGCAGTGGATTCAGACTGTGTTCTGTTACAGCTGGCATCTGAGCCAGTGTCTGTAGTAAGAGGTCAGTGGGTGGGTGGATGTGGGGGTGCTCTATTTGTCCCACAGCCTCACAAACCAGCAGGTATTGTCTTCGGTGGCTTCACTTTCTAAGGCGACGTTAAATCACACGGCTGTGCGTTTGCTCCCACACTTTCCTCTTTTGTCCCCTCTCTGGAGAACATGCGCTCATAAAACACACACAGATTATTTATAACGGAGTGGACGGGAAAAGCAGCCCGGCCTTGAAGGGGATATTTTGGGAGGTTCAGCCTTCAATCACTCAGGCTGACAGCTTCTTGGTGATACCGGGAGAACAATGCGGAGCTCCCTGTTTATCTTTCTCCGAGCAGCCAGTTGGGCTCTGCCTCCCAGCGGGGTCACAGTCACCCTGCATCCCACCAGGAAGGCCAGACTTCCAGGACAACAGGGAGCTCAGACCACACAGCGACTTCGGAGCGCTTGTTCCTCTGTCACCACTTCCAGGAATACACCCAAAACAGATTTTGGATTTTTGTGTTTTTTCTTTTTTCGACAGTCTGCATTCTCTTTGTAACTTGCGTAACCATGAAGGACAGACTCCTCCGTTTCAAAGCTCTAAAATCAAAGGCATGAAATCTGTTTCAACCTCAGACTACAGTAAATCCAAAACTAACTACAGCAAAATTTGTTCAGAGATTGATGCACAAAATATGAATGTTTGTCTAAAAGGATTTATGAAAATATTTTTCTCTTTAAACTAAATCATGCAGTATGACCGTCTAAGCTCGGCCGCTGTAATAAAAGCTCATTTTTCCAAAATGACCCAACTGTAATTTTCTTTAGTCACTTTCTCTAAAAATAATTTCCTACGAACTCTGTGTGACTCCACTTGAATGAAGGATTGCTTTGTGTAAATGGGTGTGTGTGTTTGCATGTGCTTGTGTTACACTGAGGAGATAATGACGGTGGAGGGTGGACACAGAGGGGATGTAAGAAAGGCCGAGAGGGGGCGGATCCTGTTATCTGCAGCAAAGATTAGAGCGCTGTTTACTGGAGGTAACGGTCTATGTCATCGCCATGCAGCTACTGTGCAATTTGAGCTGATGACTGGGGGGTTTTTGGGTCACTTTTATCTCCCAAATTTGGAGAAAAGCTGCAGAAAAAAGTTTCTACCACAAAAACAGATCATTCTGTCAAACAGACCACTAAGATGAAGAAATCAGTGTTGCGTTGTGCTTCCCGAAACCTCAAAAATAAGTTTAACATTTTGAAAAACCCCAAAGGTGCACAAAAAAACTCTAATATTATTAAAATGACTTCAACTTTTCATTTTTTGATTTCCAAAACATTTTAAAAGATGTTAAGCATTTGCAGTTTTTGCACTGTCAGAACAATACAGCCCTTTCAAAATAAAATACATTAATTTAAACAAAATTGTGAATTTTAATGACAGAACGTTTGTTCTTTTGGTGTTGTACTGGTCTGTTCTGGGATTTTTGTGGGATGTTCTAAATTTTGTAAATGAACACCAAGATTAAAAATGAGGTTAGGTGTGATTTACCATTTTAAAGTCCCACTTCAATCCTCTTTTAATCTATTGTAAAATCATTCAAAATTAATGTTTTACTTTTGTCATTTTTAGCCCAAGTTTTATAGAACTGTGATGAAGAGACTGAGACGTCTGGATCCATATGCAAAGGGTTTAATGAGCAAGGGCAAGACATGAACGTAGTCAGAGTCCAGGTGAGGGTCAAAAATAAGACAGAAGGTCGGCAAGGAGGCAGAGGTCAAGACACAGCGAAAAAGGGAAATGAGAAAACTGCTGAGACTGTTATTAATACAAGAGGACGCTGGAGTGGGTTTATACGCTGTGTAACCATGATTATGATGAACAGCTGAGCAGGAAGGAGTCCATGGCAGTGGCTGATGGGAGTTGTAGTGAGGACCATGAGGAGTCAGAACTCTGGTGAGGGCTCCCTCTGGTGGTTGGAGATGGGAACTGATGTCTGAACTGTGACAAGAACAGTTTCTGCAGATTGGCAGTAATTTATCAGAAATGTATAAAAATGGTGAGGAATATTCAAGCTATTTCATCCCACAGTTTCAATCCAGATACCAGCTCAGATAAGGAAAATGAAGATGTTAATGGATCTATTGGTCTGCAAGTGGATGCATCAGAATGGAGCAGATCAGTAACTTTGTGCTTCACCCATAAAATGCCACGATAACATGCTAAAAACAGGATTTTGTTAATTTCAGACACTGAAGTGTATTTTTGCAGAGGTGGAGCAGACGTTCAGCATTATTGTTATAGTTAATAAAGCAGCATACATGCCACATGCACTACAAACCAAACCCGAGGAGGAAAATGTAAACAGATCTCCATCTACAAAAAGTTTCAGTAACACTTATTTTGACTTTTTGTCAGATTTTTTATGGATATCAGTTTGTTTAATCCATAACATACAATATTTCTCCTTTTAATCATTACAATGCAAAAGTTACAGCACGTTTTCTAACATTTCTATGCATTATGTCATATTTTGCTAAAGCAAATTTATCAGCAATAACATCACATTTTATAGTAACCTTTTTCTGGTCAAAATGAAATTAAAAAAACAGTTAAATCCTTTATTCCTACATTTATTTCCAATAATGTAAAAATATGTCTTTTTGTAATTGTTTTTTCCCTTTTGAAGGTGATGCCTAGTGGAGTCTTTTTAATATTATTAGTGACATACAGTAAAGGGGGTAACTTGTTTTAAAATTACACAATTTTCATCTTAAAAATGATAAATTAGAGATAAGAGTTATATTATGTGGACAAGTAGCAGAAAAATGTTTTTTTTTCAGTTTATTATAAATTCTAATAATCACATTTTGTGCAATGCCAGAATTTAGTCATTTTTATGGTTTTAAATCCAGTCTTACGAAAGGACTTTTGAGAAGAAAAAAAAAGCTCATTAGTTTTGTTCCATCAAATGATTTCCTGATGAAAGTACCAAACCATCCATTCTCATTTCATTAACATTGATGATAAATGGCAGCTTTTATCATCTCTGGAACATACTGACTGTTTTGTTCTTTTTCCATCTTGCTGCCCTCTTTCAATTAAAAAAGAAAAAAAAAGTTCAATCCTCTTGACCTTTACCTTATTTTGTCTGTTTCCACCAAACACCAGTAAAAACACACAGCTGCTCCCTCTCCTATTTTAGTCAAATCCTCCTCCGTGTCCTCCCTTTCATCTGCTCTTTTGAAAGCATGTCTGCTTTTCTACTTCAAAATCTCCACATGACTTATGCAGACAGAGTTTTATTTCATGGATTTCAGTGAACAAATCGTTTCTGAAGCTGCAATACTCTGATATTTTATAATAAACGCCCACCTTTACAACATTGAAAAAAGTACACACTTTAATTCCTTACAGCCACATCTTTATTAAAAACAGAAATGTAACACCTTAAACATGCAAAAAAAAACATTTTTATTAATGAAAGATGCAATGATATTTCAGAACTGGTCCAGATTGCTCCTGGAGTCTCTCAGCTGTGAGAGAGATCGGAGCACTTCCACCACCGGCCTCCTGCCAAGCTGGTTCCCCCCTCTGCTGCGGACGTTCACCGTTCCACTCTCATTCTCCTTATCACCCACCACTAGAAAAAAAATGACAGAAAAACTGAGTCATTAAAGCTTTACTTGATATTAAAATGGCCTCAGATAAAGATCTTTACCAAATATGTAGTTGTACTGAGCCAGCTGAGCAGAGCGAATCTTCTTATTTAAGGTGGCACCTTGATCAGCGTTCAAATCCACCATGAAGCCAGCTTCAGTGAACTGCTGAACTACCTTAAAAGCAAAAGTTAGATTGACATTGAGTACGAGTAATTTATACTTAGTGAGGAGATTGAGAAAAAAAAAATACTCACCTGTCTGGCGTATGGCTCACTGTTGCCCCCTACAGGAAGAACCATGATCTGAGCTGGAGACAACCAGAGGGGCCTAGTTTGGGTAAAACGAGAAGTGATGAGGGAAGAGGTGACCACATTTCCTGTCTGAGAGGCACCATTATAGATGATGATCATCTCCTCACCATTTCCCACCAAAGTTTTCAGCCAAAATAGCGATCATTCTCTCCAGAGAGCCCAGAACTGCCCTGTGGATCATCACCGGTCTGTGCAGCTGTCCGTCTCGTCTGAGCAAAAGATCAGAGGCGATTGATCAGACTTCTAAACTACATGTATTTTCCTGTTTTTTTTTAATAACAAATATCATAAAATGAGAAAGAAAAAAAAGTTGAGCAGGTAGTTCAGGATTCTAACCTGACCACACAGAGCTGACCTGACGAAGACTCCTGAGCTGCTTTAAGCGCTTACAGATGTAGGAATGTTCAAACCCACTCACCCCACATACTGCAGGTCGAACCGGATCGGCAGCTGGAAGTCCAGCTGGATCGTGGCGCACTGGTGCTGCCGGCCGATTGCATCTTTAATCAAGATGTCGATCTGTGATAAAACACGAGGCAGGAGTTCATTGGCAGAAAGCTTCGTGCGAGTTCTGGTCTCCAAAATACTTTTTTGTGGACAGAACAGGTCGCAAATGGATTTCTTGGAGAACCTGAGCATCAGTGTGGCCAACACTCCCCAACTTTATATTAACAGAGAAAAGATTTAGAACTCCTAAAGAACCTGATAGTGTCTCTCAGAACAAATTTTATTAACAGAAGGAAAAATGAAGGATTCTGTTTCAACTTTCATAGAAGTTCATCTGCAGATGCTTCATGTTTCTCTGCAGAAGCAAAACAAAGAAGTCTTTGTCCCTCACTAATCTGTTCCGACTCTAATTATGATAATCTCAGAGGAATTACATTACACTATTTCATTCATAGAACTGAAGCCTTGTGCTGACAGCTGACAAACATACTTTTTTATTGGTTTATTTTTATTTCAAGAGTTAAGTCATGTGGTTTAATGAAAATAACTATTATAGTGTTCAACTATAAAGGGAAGAATCTAAACTTAAAAAGTTGAGTCACAGGGTATTACAATAACTCATAACATATTTACTAATATAATAATCAAAAGATATATTTGGGTTAATTATTACCTTAAAAATACAATTTTAAAAGCTAAGAAAAACTTGGTTGTAATTGTACAGGGACCCTAAAAGGACAAAGAAGTAAAATAAATAAATAAATAAATAAATAATAATAAAAAAAACATTTTTTTCTAAAAAAAAACAAAAACGTTTTTATGACTACTATCTGGGGAGCACCAGATAATGGACAGATTTTTTTTCTAAAAATATATTTTTTGGTGACTATTTGGTGCATACCAGATTTTTTTTTCTGGCTACTATCTGGTGTGCACCAGATAGTAAAAGGTTAGCACCAGATAGTAGCCAGATCCTATCTGGTGAGCACTATATACTATTTGGATTCTATCTGGTGCTCTACAGATAGTAGCTGGAATTTTTTTTTTTTTTTTTTTTTTTTACTTGGGTGTCCCTTTAGGGGCTCCGTATAACTGAAACAACATGCATTTGGCGCTGCGGATGGCTGTCTCGGTGTGTTGGTGTGCGTTGGGCACCATCATCACCAAGACAAATTCCTCGTATGTGCAATCATACTTGGCAATAAAGTTGCTTCTGATTCTGATTCTTCTGATGAGATTTATTTCTACTTAGGACTTGCAAAAAAAATAAAATTAAAAAAAAAAGGCTTGATTCCAAAAAGAAGAAGTAAAAACTGTTGCTGACCAAAAATTAACTGTAGGTTGTTGTTACACTACAAAATTAGTTATTTTTTTCCATTTGTATTGAAGAGTTCTATCATTTTTAATTATGTATGAACTTACAAGAGTACCTGACATACATATGTTGTGAACAGATGTCATTTATGCAGCTGAAATTCAGCTCAAACTTGTGCTGCTTGTTAGGAAACGGTCTTAAAATAAATCAGGATCTACCCGGTTACTCACCTTTGGTCCATAAAAGGCTCCATCTCCAGGGTTTAACTCCCAGTGTTCTCCAAACTGCTGCAGACTGCTCTGTAGCTGCTGCTCACACACAAAACAGCACAAAGTCAGAGGGAAATTGTGGTTTAACATGTTTTTGTAGCATTTTTCTCATGGAGGACATTTAAAAAGAAAATTAAGTTCAAAGTTGCATTTCTGAGTCCTTGATTTTTCAAATTGTGTGAATCAGGAGCAGACGAAAAAATGTGGTTTATAAATGCACAGTAGCTGCAGATTTCTGTTAGAATAGACGACGGGGTTTAGTGTGTAAACGCGCGAGCTCACCTGCTCGGCGCTGTCCCACAGCTCAGGCTCCCCGAGACACGGCGTGGGACGTGTGGACAGCAGGCAGTGGAAGGAGAATCCAAACACCTGATAGACGCTGCGCACAAAGTCCAAACAGGAAACGATCTCCTCCTCGAGCTGGAGAAAAACATCAAAAGAACAAAAGGGGAAACAGTGAGGGGTTATCAGTGATCAATAGAGCAGAGTTTAAACAGTGAAATTCCAAACAAATGGGGAAAAGAAGAGTGAATCAGAGGACAATGATCATCTTGTGGAGACAGTCTGGATTAGACTTTTGGGATCTCCGTGGTGGGGGGGTCAGGACATCTGGAGCTCCAGCAGCACACATGGAAGCTTCCTGTTCTAACGGACAAAGAGCCTCATTCACTGAAGAGGAAGCCTCCTGGAGTTTCTCAGGAGATGTTTGTCCAGCCTACCTAGTCACTGTATTCCTCCCACTTTTAATCTGAATGTTTAAAGATCTCTAACACTTTATTTTACCTGTTCAGGTGTGCAGAAGATGTGAGCGTCGTCTTGGCAGAACCTCCGGACTCGGGTCAGACCTCCCAGAGCTCCGGAGAGCTCGTTCCGGTGCAGGGCGCCGAAGTCTGCCCATCGCAGAGGCAGCTCCCGCCACGAGCGCACGCGCTGCTCAAACATGAGGCTGCAAAAGGGGAGGAGTCAAGCTGGTATGTAGACGCCCTGACGGGGCGAGAGGGCGACGGTGCTCACCAGTGTGCGGGGCAGTTCATGGGCTTGAGGGCAAATGTCTGAGAGCCCTCTAAAGTCACGGTGAACATGTTGTCGCTGTAGTGCTCCCAGTGGCCCGAGCGCTCCCACAATGCAGTGCTGTACAGGGTGGGGGTCACAACCTCGGAGAAGCCCCGCCTTCTGTATTCACTCTGCAGGAAGAATGAAACAGAAAAACTTTAAAGCTTTCAGCAAAACTGATTTTTTGCTTTTGCTTCAATTATTAGTTATTGCTACTTATTAGTTTGGATGTTTTGAACATGTAAACTTTATTAAATTACAGAAAGATGGATAAATTCCCACACTTAAAGTGTAGAATTACGTTTGACTAAAACAGGCGAAGATTTCAACTCATCGAGTGCATTTCTTGCTTTAATATTTAAAAAAATAGTTTATATTCAAACATGTTGAGATTAATGTGACTCATTTCCAGATTTTAATAAAACTGTACATGGCTGACATAAAGACCTAAAGTTAAGTCATTAAACAGATGTGATCTGAGGTCCTGCGGAGCTTTTTGAGCTTTGTGTGTCCATAGTTCACATGAATAATTTGCATCAATCAGGAAGTCAGCTTTGGGCCGGGACGTGTCGATACGATCAACAGGTGGAGTCCAAAACCAACAAGGAGGAGAGAATCTGACCGTTCTCCTCTTGAACTTTATGATATTTTTCTAATTTTTATAGAGACAATAATAAAAAAATACTCTAATTTTATTCCTGTTTTTATTTTTCTTTCCTTGGAACATTATGGGACATCATAAGCAGTCAAAGTGGGTCACAGAGAGACAGAAGTACCGCTGAAAGCAGCCTTCATTCAGACGCAGCTCCTGCAGTAGATGTTATGGAGCCAAATTGGGGCCAATATTATTTGAAACCCAAAAGCGAGCAAAAAAGAAACACTGAGTACAATCAAAATAATAATGTTGCTAAACATCAGCAAAAGAAAAAGATGGCAAACATGAAGAAGACGCTGTGTTTACTGTAGGGGTCGAACTCACATTGCATGAGAAAAAGTTAAAGTGCAAACACACTAACCATTAAGCCACGGAAGCTACAACGATGTTTTAGCCATTTTATTCAAGCATAAATACTTTTTCGACCTGCCTGTAACACAATAAGATGGCGCTAGGAGCGGGCTAGAACAGAGTTTTGGATGCACGGTTTGCACGTGATAAAACTCTGCTGCTTACACCTGTCAGGCTACGATAGTACAGACTAAACAGCCTTTTTCTGACCGTAATTATCACAGTTCTCAGAGTCAGTGAATGCACCGCGACTGAAGTTACACCCATCATCGATTTTGATTGGTCCTTTGAGTTAGCCCCGCCCCCATCTGCCAAAACATCTCAACATCATCTGTGTCTTCCATCCATTGACTGTACATGAGATGTACAGATATGATGGTACCTTGCAGCGATGAGGCTAAAAAGTTGAGACAGTAGCTCCTCCCACACGCGTCAGGAGTTTGTCAACAGTTTTGGTCAAAAGTCGAGCAGCAAATTTGACACGCAAATCATGTGTGTGAATGCAGCACAAGTTCCAATTAAAGGGTCAGCTTTCTGGGCTCAGAAGTGTCAATCTCTTTTCAACATGACTTATGGGAAGAGGTTTGGTAGAATCAGAACCAGAACTGTTTGCTTCTGCAACCTCTTCATTCCCAAACTAATCAGGCTGCTCAGCTCCCTGTTTCCTCACATCTCCCTAAAAAGGCTCACCTTAATGAAGTCTGTGAGGGTGTTGTAGATGTGGGTTCCTTTAGGAAGGAAGAAGCAGCTGCCCGGACTCACATCGTTGAAGAAGAACAGCTCCTGGTCCTGCACCAAAATATCAAAACAGGTTTGACAAAGAACTTCCTGTTCAGCTTTCTCCTCTTGAATTCTTACCGTCCCAATGCGCCTGTGGTCCCTCCTCCTCGCCTCCTCCTGCTCTCTCTCCCACTCCCCCATTTCCTTCTCTCCTGGAAACGCCACGCCTAACAGACGCCTCAGAACCGACGGCTCAGTCTGATTGGCCAGGGTCACGGAGGACAGCTGTGATGATGAAGGAAAAGAAACTCAGGTGATGAGTCAACAAATGACAGTAGTGGAACATGGGACAGGAAGCAGGACAGACACAGGGGCAGTGCTGATATTTCTAGTCTCTTTGATGTGAAATCAACGTTTGTACAGAAGCTGGTCAGTGTGGAGGAACTTCTCTGGATCAATAAAGTTAATGAATATTCCACGTTTGTCTCAGTAAAGAGATGCATCACACAGAAGTCAAAACTATTAGCATTATTAACATGTGACAGAATTTACTTTAATTGCTATGGGATTTGCTGAAAATGCAAAAACTATTTGCAAAATGCTAAATTTGCTCAAAGACTGGAAATTCCATAAAAGAACCATGAAAGAGCGCTTAAGTTGACTTAAATTTCAGTAAAAATTGTAGTAAAATTGCTTAAAAATCCCAAATACATGCCAATTTTGCAAAAATATTTAGTGTGTTGCTTGAATACTAGCTAAACTCCAAAATAGCCTAAAATTCCTCAGTAAACTAAGTTAGTCATAAATGTTAGCATGTTGCTAAAATGGAAGCTAAACTCTAAATTAGCCTTAAAAAACCTCAGTATTTAACAAATTAGCCAAAACATTAGCATGTTGCTAAATTATTAGCTAAACTACAATTTTTTTAAAAAATGACTAAAAGATTAAAGCATAGCCCATGAATATATTTAAAGGCTTATTGCTAATCTGTTTAAAATTTTGACATTTGTAGACTCATTGATTTCCTATAGGGTATCTTTTGTTCAATATTTCAAAAACTATAAAGTTTATGAATACCAGAAATACAAGCAGTAAATGTCCTGAACACGCCGAATGTTTTGATATCCAGATTACTGAAAGTGTGATTGAGAATTTATGTGCCGAAAAAAATGTACAGAAATGAGCAGAAGAATCACTTTAATGCATACTAAGCATTCACAGAATTATATCAATTTAAGCTTTAAAAAAAAGGGAGCAGAAAAGCTTTTAGTTTTTTGTGGATTTACTTTAAACACCTGAGCTAAAATGTGATAATAAAGAAATCACACGATCACAGACGTACTTGTAGCATCTTGAAGACCTTAAGAAAGCCCGTGTGAGGAAGGAGGGGGCCGCTGCACACTGCTAAGCCATCTCCACACCTGTGTCACATGAAAGAGATGAAAAACGTTATCCAATGAGTGACAATCTAAGAAAGACGTCCACATCTGACAGGTGCACACCTGTAGACTGTAATAGTGGAGCCATTCATCTGATCTTCAGAAAGCTGCAGCCTCATAGTACTCCCCTGAAGCAAAAAAAAAAGAAAAATTAGATGTCACCAAAAAAAAAAAAAAAAAAGCATTCATCGGGTAGAATATAAACAATAATCTAACATTGGAATAGGACAAGAGAAACTAAATTTTCACATACTGTGATAACTATACAGAATATTTGCTGTTTAAACAGATGCAGCAAAAACTACTCACCTGGAAAAGTTCTTGGAACTCCTCAGTATTCAGATCCAGCCTGGACAAGGGAAGATTGAGAGCTGCTGCCGCCTTACATCTCAGCTCCACATCCGTTAGAGATAAGGCACTGCTAGATCCAAAAGAAAAAAACAACAATCAGTAAAGGAAAAATACATTTCCGACAAGACACATCTGAATATGTGTTGTGATGTTTTAAAAAATGAGAAAAAATTGAGTATTTCACCCGTCGTCCAGCACATGATCACAGAAAAACCCAAACGCTGAAGCTCCCTCTCTGCACACCTCAGCAGCAAATGTTTGTTCCAATACGCCACTCAGGACACACGCTGCAGTCCTCCATGCTGCCTGATTAAAATATTAAAATAGATGTCAAGTGTCTTTAAAATAAATGATCATTTCTGTCTCTTTGCATTCAAACAACAATTATTAGAGGTAATAAGATTTGGGTTTTACAAAACTGAGGCTCACGTTTTAAAAAGCTGTAAAATTTCAGGCTGTATTTACCAGTTTTCCTTCAACTGTGTCAAACCCAAGAAGCTGCAGTTCACAGTCTGCCTCTAGAGGTCGCCCAAGCTCCCAGAGCTCCCCATTCACTTTACTCACCAGAGCCCCTTTTACCCTGCAATTGGAAACACAAGGACAAAGCTGTACCCTCCCCCTAAAAAAAATACAAAAAAATAAGAATAATAAAAATCCACTGTGGGTTGTGGATTTACCGCACACTTTGTGCAACTGCGAGAGGCGTGGTCACAGTCGCCGTTCCCTTTACAATCCGGCCATCGCCCACATGGATTCTGAGAGGCTTTTCTGGGACTCTTTGATGAGCTCGTTTGGACTTTAAAGACTCAAAAACAAGCAGACGCTCAGATGAAGATGGTGACACCTGCAGAGGAAAGAATGAGTCTTAATGTGTGCAAGAGTCAGCAGCAGCAGAAATAAGGTATCTCCCAGACACATCTCAGGAGGTACAAAAGCAAGAAAAAATAGTGACCACTCAAAATCATTGAGAATGCTTTTTCACTTTTTTTTAAAGAAGTCTATATATCAATTTTATGGTAAAATCTTGGCAATAATCAAAGATTGGGCTGCATTCATTTCTGTAATACTACTTAATCATTCCTATAAATTTGAAACATGTCTAAATTGTGTTACACTGCAAAGTTATTTTTTGATCAAAACTTTCGAAAAGTACAAAATTATATCCATTCAGGTCCTCTTTCAATAATTCATTTAGGTCAGAACTACTTTTTATTCAAATTCATGTAATTATATCCATATAAGTGATTCATTGCAGTTGGTGTGTAAATATTGATGTAATGATTTTGTTTTTGTATTATTTCTAGAACAAATGTATAAAAAGGAGAGCTGAATTGCTGCCTGGTGACCCATTTTGGGCTCTTATCCTGTTCATTTCTGGGCCAAGACTGGATTTCAAAATAAAACTAATTTGGCTTCAGGGGAGGTTGCCTTTTAATTTAGTCATTTTATGCATGTAATACCTGAAATAGTCATATGATATTCTCAGGATTACATTAAGAGTAAAAATCTTTTTCTATGTGACTAAATAATAATTTGCTTGCATGGTGTGACTTGTAAATTTGTATATTATAATAAAGTTTTTTGCTTAATTTAAATGAAGAGTATAAAAAAAATCAGATGTATTGCGTTTGCCCGTAAATATGAAATTGAATTTACAGTACAAAACCAATGCAAAACCCATGCATCTTTTGGTAATAAGAGTAAAATGTTGTCATGAGCTTTACAAGTAAAATAAAGTAGATCTGATATAATGTTTTCATTATTAAAGTAAATTTTCCAAAGAAATATAACATGATTTCGGCAGGTTTGTGGTTTACAGCATGTGTAACTCTTTATAGAATTGAATGTTTTTATTGATCTAATAAAAATGTGAACTGCCTGTCAAGTTGGGAAATCCCCAATTATTACTTAAAACAAATCTGCACGAACTTCCCGTTTTCAAAACAAAAGCCGAAAAATGAAAAACTGGAAAATGTAAATAAAACAATGATAAGTGACAGACATGGAAGTGGATGTCCCTCCACTGACATAACAGTGCTGGAAGCTAACGCTAAAGCCGCTCCTGCTCTACAGAAATAAACCGTCACACCTTGCTGTAACCGCGGAAAGTCACGCGTGCTGCCGACCCACAAGCGACCAACCGAACCAGCCGTGTCACCGCCATCTTCACCCGGCTAACTACACGTTTATCCACACAAATGACACATAACTCTCCCCTTCCATGCAGGCGGCCATAACACCGGAAGCATGAAGTCAGCGGGCAGGGTGACGTCGTGGTTGTAAACCTGTGACGCAGCCTCGGCGCAGCGTGCGCGCTCCTCCTCACTGGAGCGCGCTTCAACCCCGACGCTGCGCATGTGTATAAACAAACATGACACCACAAGTTAGAAGCGTGGTTATTCACATTCCTGCTATGAATATAAATCCATACCGCCCGTGACCACAGCGAGTTGTTTATTATCGGGACACTTTTTTTAGTACAGGAAACAAATCACGACGAGCAACAGGCTAAAAATTTAAGCTTCTGTCGCGAGATGTTCACTTTTAAGACACCTTTTGCTGCAAGTCGGCATCGTTTGGTGTCAGAAACATGTTCTTATCGTCTAATACGAGAACCAGAAATGTATTTTTATAAAGACTAACTAATTTGTTATTTAAATAAAGAAAAATAATTAGTGCAAATGGTAAATAACATATATACTACTGCAGGTCAGTCATACTCCTAGCAGTGCATTTATTTTGAAGTGTTCGCTGCACTTCCGGTTTCAAGATTTACTTGAAACATCAAAATAAGAGCCAAATATGGCAAGAAACGGACGTTTAGGAGAATACTGGAAGATGAAATGCCATGTAATTCCACTAGAGGGAGCACAGGATCCAACAATTCGATTAAAGTCACAGTAAAACCTCTCTGATATCTTTATCCCCCCAAGACAAAGATGAATCAGACGCTTCAACATGGACACTACTCTTAGTAGTGTTTCTGTCTGTTTTCATGTTAAGATGTAGTGGGAATAACATGGNNNNAAAAAAAAAAAAAAAAAAAAAAAAAAAGGGAAAAAAAATCTCTCTATATTTTAGTAGGGACTTGTGCTGTTTTACAAAAGCATAAAAAATTGCTCCAGAATAATAAAACCTTAATTTGCAGTTGACTAATTATAAAGAAACAAGCCAAAAAGTGCCACCAAGGACATGAGCAAAAAGCTTTCGAACTATATTTAAAATAAAAAGATTTAAAAAATGCATTGTGGGTAGAGCATGACTGTAGCTCTATGTCAATTATCCATACTGGAATTTTAAATTTCCCAAAAAAGGCGTAAAGAAGTTTGCAACAAAATAAATCACAATTTAAAAATGTAAAAAAATTCTAAAAATGGGATTAACACATAAAAAATTATAAATCAGTGTACCAAATACAATGTAGCCGTCAGTCAAACGCAGAACGGCGGCTGCAGGATGTGTGCGTCACACCAGAAAGGATTGGACACTCAACGATCAGTGATACAACATCATTGATGAGAACAGCAGGTAAAGTATCAAATACACACAGCTTCTTCAGTCATTTCCACCAACGTATCCTACAGAAAAAAACCCTAAGAAATGTTAAGTCCTCATATGTAACAACTAGTTTGTAGTAGCTCCAGCATGTTGTTAAAGGTTTAATAATAAATGGTAACAGTAAACATCATCCAACAATGTAGTAGCATTTTACATTTTTACAATGTAAGCTTTTCACATTCAAGAAACAACAGAAACTAGCATTTGTGTTTAGCTGGCATTGGAACTAAAGAATCATGGGAGAGGAAACGATGAACATGTTAGAAAGAGGGCACCACTTCCTGCGAAACAGGGAGAATTACTGCCTTAAAGTGGACTTCTATTTTTGTAAAATCCCATGAAGACTGGAAAGGTGCAGAAATGTTTCTAAAGATGGAATTTCAGATTAAAGAATGCAGAGAGAAGGTCCAAAACACCTGGAGTGTCTCAAATGAGTATGAATTTGCTTAAAGATGATAACTTGAGGGATTAACCAAATAAAGTAACCCCACCCTGACCCAGTTTAATTAAAACTGTGGATTTTATTCGTCGGTACATGAGAACCCCACCTACTTACTGAGCATCTCAAGTGACTCATTTCTAGTGCTTAAAGCATTTATAATAAAAATGAGATTACATTATAATGATCTGAGTGGATTCAAAGGGAAGGTTGCCAAAAAAAAAAAAATAAATAAATAAAAAGAAGCTCATCCAAGGCCTCGATCACAGTGACGGGGTGCGTGAGTAAAGCTCCTTTTACATACCAGGAAAAAAAGGCTTGAAGAGAAAAAGTGGTATTATATCAAACACTTTTTATATTTACAAGCTCAGAAATGTACAGTGGGAGGAATAGAAAGAAAGATTGAGCAAGAGAAGAAGAATATTTACAAGCCTGTATTTCAGAAATAAGAACAAGTGAAGCTAAATAGAAGAATATTTAAAAAAAATACTATTTTTGATGCACAGCACACTTATGGAAGAGGAAATTACTTTGGAAAGTATTTTTTTTTTTTTTAAACACTGCAGTCACACAATTTCTAAAACTAGTTTGACATTTTGGGAAAAGCAATGCCTTTCCCAGGTGATATTTATCCTTTAAATATAATTTAGAAACAAATTAGCAATAGCAAAGCTAAAAAAAAAAAAAAAAAAAAAACTTTTGGTCAAATTCAATTTTAATGCCTAATTTGTCTCCACCCTGGCTTATAGTTTTGCAGTTGTAAGCCAAAAGACATGATTCCCAAAATGTCAAACCACCTGATTCCTCAGAATTCTCTGCTTCACTCTGTAGGCAAAGTAACCAAACAGGAAGAACAAGTTGAAATGCTTGAAAGTGAAATGTCTGCTTGAACTAATTGTGTTTTATTCATATTTTAATGTCACACATTTATTTATCTCGTCTATTGTTTGTGGAAAACGGAAGCTTTTTCTCTTTGAGCACTACATTATGTAAGTGATCACCTGTGAGGTGTAGCGTGACAGCTAACCAAACTGAAGCCAGTTATTTACACACAGCCTAGCGTCATTTTAATAGAACAGAGTAAAGATATGTGGGCTCATACCCGCAGGGCTAACACACACTGCACTCTTAGTTGTGTGGCTTAGACTTCTCAATGGGCTGTCATAGGCGACACTTCAGTAGCGTGGGGGCACAAAAGGCCTCTTCTGCCCGTGGAAGGAACCTCCAGAGAACGACGGGCCAGCACGTTTCCCGCCGCGGAACCCGCCCCTGGAGGGACCTTGAAAAGGGCTTCGGGCTCGCAGCGGCGGCCTCTGCGGCGTGGGACCGGACAGGATCGGGGGATGAGGAGAGGGCAGGTTGAGGAGGGGGACGGGGTTGG
>NC_050527.1:7585656-7612723 GCF_002922805.2 Oryzias melastigma
GCGGGGGGGTCACTTTTCTCCGTTTCGGCCCCATGTGACCTCGATCTCCACTCTCTGATCTGACTCGGGGAGGGAGAGATGAAGGGCGATCGGCGTGAAGCAACATCCCCCCCATCATGACTGCGGGGGGGAAAGGTGGCGGTGACAGGCACGGAGGTGCGGGGGGTGGAGGAGGGCGAGGGATGGGTGGAGGAGCGCCAAAGAAAGGGGAGGTCGGAGGAAGGTGCTGCTGGAGGTGTGATGGGAGCGGAGTCGGCATGTTGTCTATGTGGTAGGGCATCGGGAACGGAGGAAGAGGATGGGGGAGAGGGAGAGGCGGGGGTGGGTGAAGATGAGGCATGAGGAGGTGTGGTGGAGGAGGAAGAGGAGGCATGGAGGTCATGTCGTCAGTGCCTCCCTGTCTGATGTTGAGAGGAGGAGCAGGCTGAGCTTCTCTGTACTCCTCCTCTTCATACCACACCGAGACCCCTGGGCGGTTGTTAGCTCCTCCCCCCCGCCGGGAGCCTTGGCCAATCACGCGGATGCTCTCTACCGTCTTGATGGGTTCCCCAGCAAGTGGTCGGTTAGAGTACCCCAGAGTTTGGATGGGCGCCCCTTCAGTGTGGGGGGACACCAGCGTCTCGATGCGGTGGTACTTGCCCTCCTTCCCGTCTGGAGCCTCCTGGTTTTTCCCCTTCTCCTCCATCTTCCCATCCTCAGAACCTAAACTTGTCTTACGAGAACCAGCGGAGAGTCTCCGCTCTCCTAACCCTCTGCTATTTCCCACAATCCTCGGCTGGCTGAGCTGCTCTTTCTTTCCCTTCATGTCATTGCTGGAGGAGATCTGCTTTTTCGTGGCTTCGTTCTCCTTCAGTTTGGTGGTGTTCTTCTTCTCTGCTCTGTATCTGGAGAAAGACGAGCCTAAAAAGTTCTCACTGTTTCCTCTTGTGGGGCTAACGGCAGCATCCCAGGTGTCGCTGCGATAGGCGGTGGGGGACAGGTTGTGTCCTCCAGAGGAGCCTAAAGATTCCGGTACACTCGACGGCGTGTCCATGATCTCGTCCTGGGTCGGGGTACCCGCCCCCTCGTCTCTCACTGGGGTCCCGTCGACTCCGTCGGGACTTACGTCTCCAAGAGCGAGGCTAAAACCCGGATTACCCTGCAAGAAACTGTTGATTTTGGATTCCAAGCTAGGAGGAGAAACGGCAGGAGCTGAGCGACGAGGAGGTGGTGGTGGAGGAGGAGGAGGGGACTGCTCCCTCTCCTTCTCCCAGCTTCTGCTTCTCCCTGGGGTGTCACGTTTGAAGCTCTTCTCCGGAGTGGGTTTGTTTTTGGGGGTGTTTGGGGTTACTGGGGTTTTGACGCTCGCTGCATCTGGTGATGTTCGGGAGGGGGGAGCAGAGGAGGTGTTTGTCACGCTTTGCAAGAGAGAAGACAAAGCTGTTCCAAGACAAAATGACATCAAAATTATATACCAAAACACACATAAATAAAACATCATGATGATTTTAAATCAAACCTGGTGTGTTGGATTTAGACAAAGCACTCAGTATCCCCTCTGGGCTGATGTCAACACGCGACAAGATGCTGGCCAAGGCTGGATTGGATGTAGCAGCTTTGGGGACAGCTGATTGGCCAGTGGGAGTGGTGGGCGTCCCAGGAGATGGTCGAGGCAATGGACTAGCTTCTGAGCGGCAACCAAGCAAAGATGATAAGGATGTATACAGAAGATAGAGGGAAAAAATAAAAAGTAAAATCAGAATATGGAAATGAAAGAAGTACCTCTAGAACTTTTAAATGTAACCTGCTACCTCCAACAAGTTTAATCTACTGGTATGAGAACAGCTTTGAATCAGACCCTCCAGGATTTCACGGCGGGCATTTATGATTTTTGAGGTAGCTTTTGTGAAAAGTTGCAATTTTTGTTTAATATGTATTTTTCGAAAAACACCTTAAAAAAAAAGGGGGCAATAAAAAAATGTGCTTAAAAAATAGGTAGATATATACCTGTATATATTCTTCAATTGATAGATGCATTTAGCAATGTCTTAAATAAGTTATTTCCTTTTTTTAATGGCCAGTCTAGCTGTACACAAACAGAAGTATTTTAGATAGTTCTGCGTACGTCAAAGGGATTTATTCTAATTGAATGTGAGGCAGATGTGAATGTTTGTTATAGTCAAATACATTTATTCAGGGCCCATGTACACAGTTCAAATCTAATCCGATCTTTGATCAGATTAAAGAATTTCCATGTACATGCAGCTACTGTCGAGGCTTTTGGTTTGTCATACGTTGTTAAAAGAAGCAATAATTAGGAAGAACAATTTTAAATCTTAATATTTTGTAAGACTCTTCAGCACATGGGCACTTGGCTTTCTGTACACAGATTTTTAATACTTTATCCTAAAAAAGACTCAGCAGGACATAACTGGTTCAGAAACCATTAACCCTTTAACTCCCTGCTCAACCCAAATGGTAGAGAAAACTTTACTAAAAATATTGATTGTATGTATTATTATTACCCAAAACAGTGGATAATACAAAAAAAATATTGTTTTTTCTGTTTCTTTGGTTGGGTAGTTAAAGGGTCAAATTTTAACATAAGGAATAGTTGTGAACAAACTAGGGCTATGTCCGAATCCCCTCCCTAACCCCACACTACTAAAAAAATAGAGTGCAGAACTATCTGGTGCCCTGGATTTAAAAGCAGTTTGGACACCATGCTCACTACTTTTTTGTTTGATTTTTTTTATGGCAAATATGAAACCACTGATTTCACCAAGTGGAAAACTATTAAATACGAGCCTTTTACGACAACTATTTAATTAATCCATTGTGTTTGGAAGATGACAATGTAGACGGTTTATTAAAAAATAAATAAAAAATAAAAAAAATAAATAAATGAAAAAAAATTCTATTTTGCTAAAATTGTTCCAACGCAATGCATTGCGGTCTATATTGACCAATCTAGTGAGCATTGATGCACACTGGATTTTTGCAGAGCCTTCTGGGAAATTTGACAAACTACAATTGAAAGAGAAAGTATGTGAACCCTTTAAGAGTACCTCAATTTCTGTACAAATTTGACAAATGATGCATTTTGGTTGTTTTTATCTTAATCTAAATCACAACGATGCTCAAATCACACGAATTTATGTTTTCATTGAACACAATCGAGTGTCAAGTTCATGCATAAAAACACAGTAATTCTAAAGAGTTCACCTATTTTTCTCTTGCAGCTGTATATATTGCAATATGTAGCGAGCTGTGAAGGAATTCGAACACAACCCTCCATTTAAATTGAACATATCAAATCTCAATACGTCTAAATATCAATTCACCCAGATGGATCTGAGATTTTACAGCAGTTTCTGCTCCAGAATACAGTTTACTGTTAGTCTGACACTGCACACCTGTACTATAGCAGGTGGACATCATTAAAATATGAATGCCAACTTAATAATAGTCAAATTAAATGCAGGTGATAAATAGTTATTCTGGATCATTCTTGTGAATTTAAGGATGCAACAATACAAAGTTTTTTCATTTGTTTATGACAAACTCCCTTTTTAAAATATTCTAATAAGTAGAAAACAATGAAGAAAAGATTTTCAGTCTGCTTAAACTAACCCTGGTGTCATGTCATAAATATTAAATAATCAATCTTTCCTAAAAATTTACATCAACAGGTGTTTAACATCATATACTTTCCCACGATTCAGTTCAATGGTGTTCAGTTTTAAAATCAAGGATTGTGGTGTCACGAGTTTATAGGTTTATGCTCCCATAATAAACATTTATTTTAAGATATAAAAAGTACACGCCTCTTTCTTTTATCCAGACTTTTACAGAGAGAACACAACACTGACATCAAAAGACCAACATCTTGTGAGTCTGATAAGGGTTTAAAGACATTGGGGTACATTTAGAAAAACTGCTGATATATTCAAAACAAGACATTCATCATTAGAACATACAGCGTACGCCTTGTTTCCACTCAGCAGTCCGGTCCAATCAAGAACGGTACTGTACAGCTACATGCTAGCTGTTTTGGCTAATTTAGGGTTTTTTCAGTTTTTTTAGGATATTTTGAAGTTTAGCTATTTTTCCAGCTACATGCTAGCCGTTTTGGCTAAAACCATGTGTATATAGCTTTTTAAGGCTAATTTGGCATATAGCTAATATTTTAGGTGGCTATCAGCTTCAGCATATTCAGCTATTAATTTCAGCATCTTCAGCTATCAGCACTAGCATTTTCAGCAGCCACATTCAGTTTACAGCATTCCCCCTAGCATTATCGCAGGTAATGCTTTATATCTAGTTCATAATTATGTTAAAAAGCTACAGTTTTAAAGTTTTAAAAAATTTGTTTTAGTGTGTTTAGTAAATGTTTATCTTGTTCGGCCCGCGACCTAAGGTGGGTTTTGGGATTTTAGCCCCCTGTGTGATTGAGTTTGACACCCTTGATTTAGTGGGTCCATTTTATAATGGAAAGGCTCAAAATACTGGACCGTACCAAATTGCTCAGTGGAAGCAAGGCTATAGAGAAACAAGTTTTACTTTTATAGGAGGTGCACTACAAGAAAACAAATGCCAGATTAAAGTTAGAGCATAAACAAAGATCAGACCTCCTAGATCTGGAATATGATAAAAAGAACATTAAAGCTGAAGCTGAACTGGACACTGAAACATGAAATTTGTTCAGCTTCACTCCTTCCGGTCCTGCCCTACCCAGTCACCTCTAGAGTGCCACAAGGCTCCATCCTCGGCCCTCTCCTTTTTATCATCCATCTTCTATCATTTGGCAAAATCTTCAGAAAATGTAATATTCAGTTTCACTGCTACGCCGACGGTACCCAACTCTACCTGTCATCATATCCCTCCTCCTGTGTTCCCTCTCCCTCCCTCACAACATGTCTGTCTGAACTAAAATCCTGGTTTTCCTCCAACTCAACAGCAATAAAACCGAACTCCTTCTCGTTGGCACCAGATCCAGCCTCTCCAAATTCAGCTCCCTTACGTTCTCCCGGTCCTCATTCTTCCACCTCCGAAACATGAACGTCCTTCCTTTACCACCCACTCTGCTTCCATCCTGGTCCACAGCCTCGTCACCAGCCTGATCGACCACTGTAACTCCCTCCTCTTCGGTCTTCCCAAGAAATATATCTACAGACTTCAACTGGTTCAGAACGCTGCAGCCAGGATCATCTCCAAGACCAGAACCACAACACCACCCCAGATCTACAGCACCTGGACTGGCTCCCGGTCATGTCTCGCATCAACATCAAAATCCTTGAGCACACCTTAAAGGCCATCCACAACCTATCCCCTCCTTACCTGCCTGGACTAATCAACATCGTCACATCGTCCCGCTCCATGTGGTCATCATCGTCCCTCCACCTGTCTGTTCCCCTGCCACACCTCTGCACCACGGGAGGCAGAGCCTTCAGCTGCTCTGGCCCCAGACTCTGGAACTCTCTTCCCCCTGATCTCCAAAACTTGGATTCTTTAACCACCTTCAAATCACAACTCAAAACATTTCTGTTTAAACAACCATATCTGTAGCACCTTCCATCCTCTGTTTATGACTTTTTGAAGTTTAGTTTTTTATCTGGTTTGTTTTACATGTGTGTGAGTCTTATCCGTTTTGTTGTAAAGCAACCTTGAGAACCTTGAAAGGCACTTTTAAATAAAATGTTTTATTATTATTATTATTATTATTATTACAGTGACCCAAAGTGTTCTGGGAACTGAGTGAAAACTAGGAAATGGAAAATTAATTCCCACATATTCATCACACTGAAGTGTTGGTCAGGTGTCTTGAAATATCAGAGACCCTTGGGTTGATAGAAAAAGCCTTTAACTAAAGTTATTCAGTTGCAAATGAGATCTTGGAAACCCGTAACTTACAATAACTTTAAAAAAAAAAAAAGCCTCAGGAGAACATCAAAACATTCTCCCCTCCAAACTCACCTGTATTCTTCATAGCAGATGTGAGCGAGCTGAGGATGGAGCTGATTTTCCCCAGATCCACTTTAGCCAGATTGACTCCCAGAGGAGTCGTTGGAGCCGTGGTAGCTTTGGTGGTTGTAGGGGTCACTGGGGTTGATGTGGGAGTAGAAGCGTTGACCTTTGCAGCTTTTACGGGTGTGTCTGTGAGTTTTGACAGGACTTCTGGCTTTAAAGTCTTGGGAACCGCATTTGTTGGTTTTTCTTGCTTCTCATCCGCAACTAGAAAGCAAAGTTTCCATGGCTCATAAATTCATACAGCAGAAAAAAAACGACTTTTATGTTTGTTTTTCTTTCAACAAAAAGTTACTTTAAATTGCTGCAACATCAACTCACCCTCGGTCGCAGCTGTGTCAGTTTCTTCATCGGACATGTCCATGTCCTCCGCGTCTCTGTTTTCATTTGGAATTTCTCCTTCATCCATTGCTTTTCCATCCAGCTCGGGATCCACCTGTGCTCTGGTGGAGCCCAATCCCAGAAAGGGAGACTCAGACCCCGTGGGTGAGGGGGCATCTTCAGAAGGAGAGGGGACAGGAGAGTCCTCGGGTCCAGGTAGTGTCGCTTTTAAAGAATCTAGCTTCCGTTTCAGACTGGTCACTCTGTTGGCAAAGGAGTTATAAGCCTGGAGAGAGGGACAGTGAGTTATCAGAGGAATTACACAACAAGTTAGATGATAAAAGTGAAGAAGTAGCACTATGAAAAACACTTTTTTGTAGCTTTAAACAGCAATAAATAGTAGTACATCAATCATAACAGTTTGGGATGGACACATTTACATTGAAATCACTCACATTAGCTACAATCTTAACCTCCTTGTACTGCGTTTGGTAGAAGATGTCTGCATTTCCCAAAGCTTCCAGCAAAGGTGGGCCTGTTTTCAGCTCGTTTTCCAGGAAGGTGACAAACTCCTGGAGCTTCAGACTTCCTTCCTCAAAATCTTTAGCAAACTTATTTCCTCCAGCTTTATCTGACAAGAGGAAAAAGGAAAAGTTTAACTACTTTGACTTTTTTTTTAACTCAGCACACTTTGTTTAAAGCTTTAAACAAACACAAAATGATTTAGAATGTAAAAGATAATTTAGAAAAAAAATGTAAATATTTTTATTTTGATAGATTTGACTGAAAAAAATTTGTTGAATTATAGTTTTGTTTACTACGGAGTCCCTATAGGGACATAGAAGTAAAGAAAAAAAGTTTTTTTCCCTAAAAAGTGAAGTAAATAAAAGGTTTTTCTGGTTACCATCTGGTGTGCACCAGATACTATCTTGAAAAAAAATCTAAAAATTAAAGTAAATTTTTTTTTAAAATAAAACTTAAAAGTTAAAGAAAAAAAAACACCTGGTGAGCACTAGTTAGCAACCACATTTTTTGTAAAGAAACAAAAAAACATCCTGTTTGGAAAATATATGCTCCCTCTGCTTTTTTCTTTTAACATAATTAACTTCTGTTGAATAAATAAATCATCTAAATTTCAACATGTTTTTGTGCAACTAAATACTGAACCAATGTAATACTGCTCCAACAGGTCCAGTGTAATAAGAGGAAAGCTGTGACGGAGCAGAAATGCTTTTACCCTTCAGTCGCTTGAGGGCCTCAGTGCTGCAGACGTCAACCCGGAGAGCTTCAAGCTGCTTCTCTCTGAAGTCTTCTTCACCAGCAGCATGCTTATATCTTAGCAACAGCTCTATTAGTGACTGAGGCTGGAACGGAGAATGCAAAAAATAGAGATTGGTTTATGTTACATAACCAGAAGGTTTGTTTTAAAAATGTAGCAGGGTGGTAAAAACATAGAAGACTTACAGTGAATTCTGCCACAATCTTCGACTTCATGGCAGCTTTGGTTCCTGTAGTGGCTGTGGAGCAAAACAAGAAAAATTAGCTTTAACAGTTCTGATTACTTTCTTTTTTAGAAAATGCATCACATTAGTTTTTAGTTAATATAAAAGCTTAAAAAATATATTAATAATGTGGCAAAAATGCACATATGTTTCATTAGATTGACAAAATTTTTCCATAAATTGCAAAAGTTGCCTTAACTTTGATTTCATTGATAACTTTTTGGGTTGTTGTTCACCTTTCAGTAGAACAAAACTACAATAACTAAACAAATCCAAAAGAAAATTAGGACTAACTGCAATTTTTAGATAAGATATAAAATACTTCAAAGAGAAAAAAAAATACCTCAAAACAGTTTTATTAAACTAAACTCTGAGCTGTACAATCAAATTCACACACTGGAAACTAATAACGTCTAAAAAAGGACAAAAAAAGGACAATTACATTCTAAAGCGATTTCCTCATTCACAAGCTGTCAAGCCAAATGTTGATTTTGGACTTTGAGGTAAATGTTTTTTTTTTAGATTTTCATCTTTTTCTGTGATGCAATTTTGAAAGACAGAATATTTTTGTCCTTAATTTTTTATATCTTTTATTTTCAGATTAGGTATAATTGCATAATAAAGCAGATGATTAAGAATTCAATTTTTCTCTTCAATTTGGAGCAATACATTCTGGATAGATGGTAAACCCATACACCACCAGCTCTATTCAGTCAAAAGTTTGTACACTAATGAGCAGTAAGAGTCTGAACAAGCAGCCAACTGTGTCAAATAAACACACTTTCCACTTTTCTAGACCCTCCTTACAAAAGTATTTTCAATAATCTAAAAACACTGATCAGATATCAAAAATAGCAAAGATATCAACCCATTTCTGCTCCAAAATTACTTAATTTAGCCCCTACTTGAAAGCTAAAATCTTTAAATAAAAATACTACGGCGTGAAATATCTCAAAGTGACAATCAGCAAACTAGAAAAGATCAAAAACACAAAAATGTACTTTGTAAATTTTTTTTTTACTGACAAATGTACAAATATAGAGAACTGAATCTCTATTCTTGATTTAAAAAAATGTCTTTGGTAAAATGTTAATACAATAATAATGATTCAACCTTTCAATAAAAAAATAAATATTTTTAACTGAATTTAATAGTAATATATTAAACGACTAAACCAGTAGTTTGGCATTAATAAATATAGGCGTTGAGTTTAGAAACGTTGAAGCTAAATTGGTTTTTAAGGGAAAAGGTTTTGAGGAGAAAAAAACAAAGAAAACAAAACTCTTAAACAAACTGACCGTTAGCAGGAGGAGTTGCCTTTGCTTTCTCCTTCTCTTTTTCCTTTTCCTTTTGCTTCACTCGATCTTTTTCCTTTTTGTTCAAGCAGGTTTTGAACTGGGCAATGACTTCCTCTGGATACACGTTCCTCTCCGCCCAAATGGTGAAGATTCGCTCCACGGATTTGCGAACTTTCCCATCCCTGACAAAAAAAAAAAAAAACAATTTTAATACAAAAATAAGTAAATGTACTCTACAGTTTATTTTTTTTCTCTTTCTGTAGCTTCAGTGTTTTACAAAGAGAAACTCGGTACCCACTTGATGAGTAGAGCAGCGTTGGGCAGGACGTCGGAGAAGGCTGAACGGAAAACAGCAGCGTTTTTCCTCTTACAGTTTTGAATCACGTCATTGGCCAGGTAGAAAAGATTCAAGCGGTGATTGCTGTCAGCTGGAAAAAAACAAATAAATAAAATAAAATATTAAAACACAAAGCCACGTATATTCTCTAAATTTTACATGATTAACCTTAGTTAATGTTGAATGTAATCATTTGATAAGTATTATTAACACCATTATTATGTTGAAAAACATAAAATACTTTGTTTAAAGATGCTTTTTGTAGAAGTTACTTGTGGCAAACTGATCAACTGAATGCTAAAAGTAAGTTTAATGTTTTACTTTAGTTTTAATTTAAAGTAAAAAAAAATGTCATAATATTTAAAACTGCAAACATTCCTGTAACAAATAAGAATGTTTCATTTCTTTATAAGAGATGAACAAATAAAAGAACTTTTCCTGACGACAGATGTTGCCAAATGATAAATCATAATCGGTATGCATTTTAAAAGCATATAAAAACAATAAAAGAAGGCTCTTTTTGTGATCCTAATCTACAAGATCCAATTTTTGAATAATTGCATCTTATTTACATATCATTTTATTGCCTCATGGATGTGTTCAAACATTTAGCTAATGTGTTACAGGCGTGAGGGAACAGTTTTATTTAGTCTCAAAAATATTATTGTGGTCTAAATCAATCCTGGTTTTCTTTTTATTCCTTCATTGCAGTTTTGTGAAGTGACTGATGAGTAGAAGGAGGAGAGTCAGAAAACAGCAGCAGACGGAGTTAAAAATTAGAGATGTGTGAATTGGAATTAAAAATAGAATGTTTCATAGTATGAAATACTTCAGACAACAAAGTATCCAAGAAGAAACTCAATATATTGTTCTGGCTTTTTACTTTATTACATTAGTAAGCAGCGCTTTAGCATCACCACAGCTTAAAACATAAATTCAAGTTGGAGAGCCACAATTTTCAGTTTAAAACCGTGTTGCATTAAGGAACAGAATCATAAAGAAAGTGCATCACTGCAGCCTGACTGCATATGTTTGCATGCGTTGACATTTAAAGTGTCAAACACATGCATTGAGATATATTCCACATATTTAATATAGTTTTATTACGTCACACCAGGATCAGTAAACGCCAACTGAAAGTTGTTTTTTTTATTGTTACTTCCTGATTTGCAAGTTTATAAAATATAACTTTCAGATTATTGTCATTTTGTAAAACACAAATCAATTCAAGGTTTAAATCAAATTGTGGGGAAAGTGAATCGTTTAAAAATGACCAGAAAAAAAAAACATGTCCAACAAGAAAAGTCACTTTGAATTTGGGCGAAATGCAGAGTACTGCATTTACTTAAAGCAGACAACTGAAAGTTATCAAGTATTTAAAGGCAAAAAAAGATGTTATATGATATGAAACCAAAGAAGCTAAATTAGATGCTTACAAAAATCAAGACTTGATCAACACCAAAAACTAATTGTGAATTGTATCCTAAATATGTTTATTTTTGTAGCCTGTAATCTCAGATAATAGGGAGGAATTCTGCTGTTTAAACCATTAAAAAAAAAAAGTCTTATTTTGGGCAAAATTAGACGGGCTTTGATCTAACCAAAAGTGCCTCTGAACTTACGTCTATGTTTTGTTTGTAAACCAATTTTTTAATTCAGTCAAATACGAGGATGACAAACCTTAAGCTGTACATTATCCAAATGAGTTGATCACTTCACTCAGTTGTTAATTATTTTATATAAAATAAAAGTGTTTCTATGCTTTAACATAAAAACCCTTTAACTGTATTTAAAACATTCATCTTTAAGAGGGCTGTGCATCAATGCCAAAATACAAAATCAGTTTGATTTCAACTTACAAGTTCTTCATTCGATTCATAATTTTCGTACATGTTGATTTGTTTTTATTCAGAGTGGCATTGACAACTAATTTAATTTAGTTTAAAAAAAAGGCAATTGAACTTAATTGGTGGTATAGGTTGAAAAAACATCAGTTTTGTTGATAAAAATAAAAATTCTTACATTAAAATCTAACTTTGTAACAGATTTTTGCCAAAGAAAATTACATTATTGCTTAAAAAAATAATATTAAGGGTTTGGCGAATCAACACTAAATATTTAGGTCAAGTTGAATTTAATATCAACTCATATTTTTTTAAAGACTCAGTCTCACTCTTTACTGTACTCATTAAAAAAAGTGTATAATAACACCCACAAAAAACACAGTTAGAACTCCTGAACAGGAAAAATATTGTGCTTGTAAAAAAGTGTTACTGTTTGAGTTTTAAATTAGACACAAAAACTGAGTGGAAAAAAAGTTAAACATGATAGTTCAGAAAAAATAAAAAGCAGATAAACAAGCATGGTAGTTTTGAAGAGCATCATTGCATTCTGTTTCTCAAATTGAGTTTTTAAAAAGCTAAATAAACAAACATGAGAAGGACTTCAAGGAAAAACAGCCTTTAAGCATTGTGAACAGAGAAGAAAAGCGCAGAACAATAGAAAATATTACACTCAGTGTTGTTGACTACATGCAGAATAAGCTCAAATAAACAGGAAATCACAAGGATTTCCACATAAAAACAAACTTTAAAAGACTAAATAAATAGGAACTAAATTTTGCTCATTCTTTCACATAAGTTAGAAATCACGTGTGTGAAACACTGTTTTTCCAATTAAAGTTTGAAATATTAGTGTTGTTTTTGCCTCATCCTAAAATAAAATAATTGAAATCAAATCAGGATAACATAGTGAACAGTGATGCTTTCTTCCAGTTTGGTATATTGTACAATGTGAGCAACACAACAAAAAACGGCAGTTTCTATAACAATCAGAAAGCGTAACAAACAGCAAAGCTACTGACACATACCCACACACACTTTCTGATGGATGCAAGCCTAAGAAAATATAACTACGCAATGATCAACAGTGACAGCATTTGTTTGACCTAAAATGTGTCTGTGGACCAATATATCTGAGCAAAATTACATTTTAATCTAAAAAACTAAACACTTTTATCACCTGTATACAAAAGTACACACCACGCTATGAAAGTGTTGCTAAAATTAGAACATATGTATCAATATTTAAAACACAAACTAACTGCTAAACAGACAAGAGTGCATGTACCAACAAGCTATTATAACAGTGAGGAACCTACAGTCAACACATTTGTTTATACAACTTCAAATCTACATCAATCGCTTTGCCTTAGATCTTATAAAGGAAAATAAACTTCACAGTTCAAATGATAAAACTGGACTATAAAATCTAGCTCTGTTCATTTCTAATAGACTGGTTTGTATTGTTTTTTGTTTTAAATAAATGCATTTCACAACTCTATTGCCCCAAGAACTATTGTAAAATGTCCAATACCAAATTACACTTACTACAAACTACTAAATGAGAATTAAAAAAAGAAATTTAATACAATAGAGCAGTTAAGCTTCAGAATTTCAAGAAACAAAATTTAAAAATAATCTGTGTCTATAACAACTGTTGTTCTATTCTATACTTCTTTCCAGAGAAAAGAATTATTTTTTTCTTCCATCACTACAACATAAAAGCAATCATCTCTACAAATAGGTCAATGGTCTCATCTATCATCTTTGACGTGCTGCAAACACAAACATTGCAAAGTCAGCAACATATCTGTTCTGCATCCTTTGACCATGGTGCCTCCATCTATTATTTACCAAAGTAAAAGTCTGCGTAATCTGATAACCTTTACTTTTCTATTTTGGGGATTGAAAGGTGAACGTTCACATAATCCTAACCCATTTTGCCAACATTGTATAGGTAAATTACAACAATGATCAATGAATATTGAATATTTCACTTGAGCATTTTTAACCAGTAATGTACATTATATATTCTTCACGAAAAGAGGATGCCGTTCCTTTACAGTACTATTTTCATATCCAAATATATGAAAGACATTCACATGGCATATTACCAGCTACACTGAAAGTCTTTAGATAAAACATTATAATCACTGATAAAAAAAGAAAACGTAAATTATAATACTCTCTAGCCTTCATACAATCATTACCAACATGCATGTTAGATAGGAAGGTGTTAATTAAAAAGCTGTTACAAAATGTCATTACTTCTAAACTTTAGATAGTTTTTAGCTATTTTACCAGTGATTTTGAATCATAGGGCATTAACTTTTATCATGCATTGAAGTCCCACTCTAATAATCTTTTGATTTACTGTAATCGTGTTTCCAGTGATCTTTATAATCACTTCGTTTTGAGCTAAAATAAAAGAAAACTACAATGTTTTCTACGACTTGGTTTCTGCAGAGCGGCAGTAGATCATTAGAAATTTGCCTGCGAGTTACACTCATTTCCCATCATCCCTTTGTTTACACTTTCTCCTCACATTCTAACATTGGTGGTGAAACATAAATGGCGAGAAAAACAAAGACGTGCATGGATTTACCTGTCTGTTACTGCTCCAGATTCACAATTTTTTGAATAAATACTCAGAAACACAATTTTAAGTTTATTTTTTTATGCCCACCATCATGAGAAAAGTAGCAAGAATGTTAAAGAGACCGATTTTCATTGTAGTGGGTCTTTTTAGTAAGTAGTAATGGAAGTGTAAACAATTTATTCTTATCTAAAAATGAACAATACGAATATAAACATATGAAATAGCAGTCATTTTGCATAAACTTCCATCTAAACCAAAAAAAAAAAAAAAGATTTATATTTTGTAGAAAATTGAAAAGAAAAAAATTTGGAACAAAAAGTTGCTCAAGTCCAACTCTTTTACCTAAAAAGTGCGGTGTAATTGCTAACCAAATTTATTTTTTTTAAGTTTTCTTGACGTAATCATTACGATGGAGCCATGATCCAATCCGGGCTTCACATGATGGGAGGCCTAACTGTAAACAGTGTTAACCAACAACGAATCGTTAGCTAGGCTAATGTTAGCGGCTAATTTACAATAACGACACAAACACTTAGCTTCAACACAACAACTGCGAAACTGCATTTTATTTCCACAAAAACCCAGTTGTAAGGTTCTGCACATACACCACAACCGAACCACCGCAGGGTTCTGCAGAACGACCCCCTGAATGCATTTGACTCAGCTTAAATATGCGGGCTAGCACAGGTTAGCTTCGGCGGCTAACTACTCACATTTCTTCAGCCACTTCATCCAGTAGCGAACAACAAGGCCGTAATGTTTCTTGTTTTCAATGCACCAGCTCGAGAGTCCTTGTATCGACTCCATGGTGTTAGACACCGCCTGAAAGCGGCGGTCCAGCGACGCTTCCAGTGCAGCGGTGGAGCTGCGAGCTCCCTGGCCGCTCGCAGCCTCGGAACCGGCCGCCATATTTCAAGCTCTATCAACTAATGATGGAGATGAGGGCGAGGGCGTGATGAAGAGGAGGCGACGACGGGGAGACCACGCCCCCCACGCTTCATTGCATACGTATTAACTTCAAAAATATCAATCTGCGCACCAATATTCTAACCTATATATATATATATTTATTTTGTGCCAAACACTTATATATTTACCGTCACAAATCGCACATGAACTTTAACATTGATATTGTAAAACCTTAAAGTCATTGTTTTGTTTTATTATTTTGTCATGTGTGCTGTTGACCTCTTGGCCAGGTCACCCTCGAAAAAAAATAAAATCAAAGAAGAAGTCTCTTTTTTTTGTACATTTTTTAATTAAGGCAGTCTTAAATGTTACAGGGGAATATGGCTAACCTGTGTGGATACGGGTCGACGCACTGCATGGTCAAACATTTAAAAAAATGTGTGAAATATGACTAAAAGTCAGGTTTTAAAAGCAAATTAAAAAAAATAAAATGTCAACTTTGTGATGTTGTGTTGTCATTAGGACTTTATTCCCAATTAATCAAAACAATATGAAACAAAATACAGTTTCTCGTGAACCAAACCAGACCAGTTAAAGTCTGAACAGGACAGACTTTCATCTGATGAATCAACTAAATGCAAAACTACATACATTGCCATTTACACCCAGCAGCTCACTCTTTCTTTGAAGAACAGGTTTAATGTGTTTCCTGTTGAAGTCTCTTAATTGAGTCTTTGTTCCTTCCCCTTAGTGGTCAACAGTGAGGACTGGCTATTGTGAGGCAGCAGGTCTGCACGTTTGAAGGTGCCAGTCATCATTTGAAACAACTCTCCCCCCTCCAAGGTTTCAATCATCGGTGCCGTCCAACACGCTATGGCTAAGGGCAAGGTCCCAGTAATGTTCTGTGCCGTGCTTCTTGAAGTGTTCTCGGGCCATGCTCTCTGTGGGACACTGCTTGAACTTCATCTCTCCATAACTTCGATCTTTAGCTGTTCCCTGAAGAAGCAGAAGGAACTGTTAGACTTGGGTCGACTAAAAAAGTTTTAAATGTTAAAACAGAAAAAAAAAACACTCACCTCCCAAATCAGCCAACACTTGTTGTTTCTCTTTGTGTCATCATCAACATCGGGATCTAAGATTTGACAAATTTAAGCAGATTAATCCAATTGTATTTGAAGGAAACAACAATAACATTTAGAAATTGGCTTGATCTAAAATGAATCAATAGTCCTGGTCATTTCCCAAACCTACTTTTGAAAACTTAAAGACACCAAAATAGCAAAACTGTGCAATTACCTATAAAAGTATAAATAAGCTGCTGATCTCAGCAACCGTACAATTTCTGAAGCTTGCAGTTATTTTTTAAAAAAATGTTTCAAATCGATAAAATATATTTTTTAAAGCATCAATAATCTTACCATCTCTTTTACTACTGTGTTCTACCCATTTGATTCTATGCATCATCAGTTTCTTGAACTTTTTCTGGGATTTGGGCCCTTAAAGGGAGAGAAACATTAGGAACATTATTAACATTCAAAAGTGCATTTGCTGATATTTTTTTTCACCGCAATTAGAACAAGTGAGGTTAAATCAAAAACATAAAATCTGTATTTACTCTCTAAACCAATGGGTGTCAAACTCATTTTGGTTCAGGGGGCACATTCAACCGGTCTGGACCAGGAACATAATAGCAATACCCTATGCTCAACTTTTTATCTATAACTTTATTTTTTTCTTTCTCACTTAGAAAAAATGCCTAAAACAACCTACCGGTAGTGGTCTAATCAGTTATTTTTAGAGCCATTATTATCTTTTTCCCAACAACATTTTGGTAATTGTAGAGTCAAACATAATATTTTTTAATAACCCAACAGCGGTGAGGTTGACAGGGAATCTAACTGCATCTTATCCAGATGTGACACACAATTGCATAAAATTGGTTTATTTCTTGATCTCTTGTTATGCCGGTAATTCTTTTCCTTTGCTCCCCTAGTGGTGGAATTGCGCATTGCAGATATTTTTTTTTATCACCACAGGAATGGGCTAGAAGCTTTCTTTCTCTCTCTCTCTTTTTTTAAACATCCTTATATTGTTTTCTCTTCATGACTAGGCTGGGTAAAACCATCAAATGCGAGTCCTGCTTGAAACATGTCAATACATGTGTTACGTTTAAGCAGATCAATTGAAACCGTTGACAGACTTCTTGCATACCTCCCTCCACAACAACGAGATTAACATCTCTGTGCAGAACTACGGTGCCAGTCAGGTACAGCTGGTTTGCATTAGCCTCTACCTTAAACTTCTTTGCAGGATTTGTCAGGTTACGGATTCTGTAAGAAACAACATTTAAATTGTTTTTCAAGGTGCAAAAACAGTTGATGTGTTAAAAAAAAGCAGCAATATTTCCTGTTTCAGTCCTTACATGCGTACCTGTACACTGCAATGTGAACACCATTAGTGAGGTCTTCTTTCAACTTTTTGACCTTCTTCTCTTTTCTCTGCTCTGTTGAAAGCTTTCGAGCTGCATTGGCTTCCTCATGAGCTCTGGGGATAAAAAGAGCTGCTATTAGAAAAAAAAAAACACTTATTTGAATGTCTGGATTTTACACGGTGAAAATACTAACTTTTGTCTTTTTGCCATCTGTGCTCTCACATGAGCCTCTACTTTGGTGGGGTCCTGAACTGCCTCCGTCCCCAAGACTCTCATCAAGTTGGAGATACGAACTTAAAAGAACAAAACACCAAAATCATCCACATTCTGGATTATAACTATCGTTACAATACTTGATTACAGGTGTAGAACAACTCTGTAAGTACCTTTAGGTTCTGGTGGGGGCATCAATCCAAGACGGACTTTTTCCTGCACTTCTTTTTGTCCCTCCCTCCTCGTTTGTCTCCTCAGTTTCTTCTGTTCTTTCTTTGTCAAATATACACCCAGAGTTACTGGTTTATCCGTGTCAACTGGAAAGAGAAATAAACAGTTGTAAACAATATAACAAGTACCAATGGAGTATGTATAGTCAGCTTTGTAAAACATAGTTAAGTAAAACATTTAATTTAACAACCTAGAAAGAAGCTTGAGGCATAAAATATTACAAAATGTGTACTTTTAAAAGAGAAATAATACTTTTGGTCTACATTTATAATAAAAATGAATGTCTGAAAAGGTTCCTCAGGATCATTCTTTAGAGTTTTCATTTCAAGAAAAAAAAACATACAATAATGGTAAAATTCAGATAAAAGCAGTGAGGCAGAAAAAAGGTACTTTGAATGTTTTTTTTTTAAACAATCTGAGAATTTAATCTTTACAAATTAAAAGAAAAAACGTGTAATTTCAGACAAAAATCCTTATTTGAGAACCAGTTAAAACCAAAACAAGTCAAAAGAGTCAAAACTGGGAACAACTTTAACATGGGGTGCCAAATAAGATGTAAAGTGAGTCCATGTTACAACAGATTATATGGGATGGAGCTAAAATTTACTCATTTAGAAAATGAGAAAAACAAATAATCATCAGATTAGGAATATTAAACTCTACAGTAAAAGTAAATGTCTAGTATTTAAAAAAAACAAAAACAAAAAAAAAATGTATATATATTTGCACTGGTTCTTATATATAGAGAACACTCTAAAAATCCATGTCAAATAGCTGTTAACATTCTCTTGTCAACATGATGGGTCAGAAACTGTTTTCTCCAACACACTTTCTTCACCTAAACTTACCAGGAGGCCTCATTTGCGTAGGATGTTCTACCAGGTTGGTTACTCCGAAAAATTCCAAATTATCAAACTTTGTTTCCGGTTTGCTTATTAGGAAAAAAAAAAAAGAATAACAAAGTTAACAAAACGAAAAGAAATGAATATGAAAGTTTATCATGTTGGTTTGAAAACTGTAAAACTTTTAAAGTTTATTTTCTTACAAGGGTATGTTGGAGGGCAATATGAAGGAGTCCCACCACTCAATACTCGGCACATCCCCATCTCCAATCTCCTTTTTAGGAGCAATCAACGCCAGTTTGGTGGAAGCCTGAATTCCTGTCTTTTTAGCAGCTTGGGAAATCTCATTCTGAAGTCGCTCCAACTGGGCCTGATGGGAAAAGGTGTTCATACAAAAGGTGGTTTTGAATTGGCAAGAAAAACTTTGAAATGACAATGTCAAGCTTGTCACCAACCTTAGTTCTAACTCTCTGAGCAATCTTCTCGAAGCGCCCGGGCTCGTGAAATCTGAAGCCTCTGCGCGTGCGCTGGGCGGGCGTGATGAGCACACGGTTGTCAAAGTATGACGTCGACTCCAAATCATCACCAGGTTTCTCCTTCAGTTGCTGACGAAACTGCTCCCTCTTTACCGCTCGTATATTGGCTGAAAACAAGAATTGTGATCCATGAAGGAAAAGCAAAAATATTGATGGGACACATTTACACAGCGATCCACAGAAGACTCACCTTTGAGTGTGGGCATGCGGTGCGTAAGTTCAATCTCTTTGCCAGTGGCATCAACAGTTCTGCCCTTGTCATCCAGAATGAGAGGAGTTGGTTTGTTCACCTCCTTAATCTCCACTTTACTTCAGTTCCACAAACAAAAAATACATTATTTATACCCAGAAAGCAAAAACATATTGCAACTTGTGTTTTTTGAATAGATTACTCATCCTAAAGTTACTCACGGTGGAGCAATCCCCATGGCGTGTAGATTAGCCAGCGCCACCAGGTTGTGAGGCCCGGTGTTTCCCAAGGCTCCCAGGATTCCGGGCTTCACGGATAACTGGGACTGAATGCGGGCCTGCAGCTCTGCGGCCTTGCGGGCTTTTTCAATGGCATCATTCATAAAACTGGCAGCCTGTGAAGGGGCAACAGACGAGGCGCCAGCAGCACCGAGAAGCCGCGAGCCATCCAACTGGGACTAAAGGGTTAAAAAGAAAACAGAGTTAGAGACAAAAATAAAAGCTATTTTTGAAATTTGTACGAGTGTTCATAATAATTACTGTTGCAGAAGAGACTGGAGAGGTAAAGCTCAATTGTTTCTTTCTTTCTTCTATCTGTTTGGTGGCAGCCTCCATCATCTGCTTGATCTGTAAGAAAGAACCGTAGTTGTAAAACAAATGTTTATATTTAAAATCACTTAGTAACAAACATATTTGGAATATGGTCAATCCTAAACCCTGCAAGGTGGAAAATACAAAACAATGTATGTATATAAAGTCCTGTCATCAACACAAAGTCTAAATATACCTACGCTTCAAAATCTACATGAAAACTAGAAACCAAAACATAGAAATACTGCTTGTTAGGTTTACATTCTTACTTTTAAATTGTTTTAAATTTGTTTTGTTAATTGCTATTTTTTATTTATCTTTTTAAAACGTTTTAGTTAGTTTAATTCAAAAGTCCATCAAGGAAAAAATACATTTTAAGTCAGCGACATTGTCTTGAAGTTGAATCCTAGCAACTTGAAAGAAGAAGTACAGTTGTTATGATTCAACTTATACATAACACATAATATATATATGTATGTATGTATAGATAGATAACATTTTACAACATATTTTCTAGAGCTGGTAATATTTTATTAATAAAGAAAAATAGTAACAAAAGGATAGTGCTCCAAACAGGCTTTGTTTTTGCTTATTTTACACATTTTTAGCCATATAAATACATTTTACTTTTTTACCACATACCTGAAAGAAATACTGACAAAGTAGCCCTCCCACATACGTACAGTATAACCATATTATGTTGGAAATCCCAAATAAAAAGTATTTTTCACTGATGACTCAGCAGATAACACCTCTACCATTTGTACCTGCAGTTTGGTGAGCATGCCCGGGCTTTCAGACGGAGGTCCTGGTATGACCTCAGGCTCCTCCACTTCTTGAAACCGCGGTGTCCGCTTTCGCTTTACTACCGTCCCATCAGCTGCCTCAGATGTTTCCCTCTTTGCACCAGAGTCAGGCTCCTCTCCAAATACATCCTAAGCACAAACAGAAGTAAAAATAAACACCTAAAACATTGTAATTAGCAAACAGGAAGATATAGCCCATAGAGCACTTTTCCAACCTAAAAACCTAACGAATGTAAAATTTGTATTGCTTCTATTCTTTTCAATATATGTTTGGTTTGATTTGATACAAAATAATTTTATTTTCGAGCACAAAATAAAATAGTTAGACATAAACAAAACAGTACAGGCATGTGTGATAACAAAGCACATGAGCATGTGACTAAAGTGTTGTTTACCAAAGATAAGTGAATGAAAATGGAATATAAAGAAGGGGGGAAATTAACATGGAGGAGCCTAATGGTATTTTTCCTTCATTGAGGAAATGAAGCACAAATTTTAAGGTCTGAATGTACATTTTGTGGCTCAAAAATAATAAGTTACCTGAGATAACATGTAAAATTAATAAAATACCACATTGTGCATTTTTATTTCCAGTGATAGTTTTCTTTGAAGTGAGGAGGCTATTTGATATTATCTGCATTTTGGCTCATAATAACACTGTTTATTTAGGTTGTTACCTTAAAATGTACGTTATTATTAAGACAAGGAATCAATTAAAAATAATTAACTAACTAATCGCAAACTTGGAAGAAAATTAGTCGCGATTATTGGCTTTTTTTAGTCATTCTATTTGCTCACAAATTATTATCTGTGAATAATCACATTATTAAATCACATCACATTTAGACAGTTTATTTTTAATTAGTGCTTAAAAAAAAAATCAGATTAATCACATTTTGTGCTAATCACAAAGTTTAACCAGGTACATTTTATATGACAAAAAGAGGCTCTTTTTTTTTTCTTCGAACAAGAACAACAAAAAATGAATAAAAAGAAACAATGCAAATTATCCCACAATAAATCTTTTGAACAAAAATGGGTGAGAGAGAAGATTTTTCCTTATACAGTGGTCATTTGATAAATTTAAACATTTCAGACAATAAAAATGAATGGAAAACTACCATTAGGGTCCTAAAGTCGATAAAAGTTTTTGACGGGAGCTCCTCCCACACACAGCGGGAGCTCTAAATTCACACACTTTTGGAGAACTTTCAAGCAGCTACTTCAGTGCATGTTACAACAAAGACGATTTACATGAATTTGACACAAACTGTATTTGATGTAAACCTGGAGTGTTTGCACACGCGGGGGGTCGGGTTGGTCTGTGGTACATACGTGTGTGCCGAGCCGTGACTTCTGATCCGTACAGATCACGGATTAACTGTGGTCCGTTATCCCCCCAGTTTGTACTTTTTATTCAATTTATTTGCAGGTAAAACTAGTTCTGTAAATTTGTTGGAATCCATAAGATCCATATACTCTGACTTTGTGCTTGGGTATATTTTTTCTCAAGTATTTTAGAAAATGTTGCTCGATTATTGGCATCTGTATCGAATGTAAGAGGCTGGAAAATATCGGTTGTAAAAAGTCGTTACTGTGCATCACTAGTTGAAGTAATGATTTTTGTTGTTATAATAATTAGGAACAAAAAAACAGTTGAATATACTCGACTTTAAAAAAAAAGAGGCAATTTTCAAGTACTTTTATTATGTTTCGATTTTATTAAAACACAATCATATTTGGAAGTGGTAGCCTAGTGATTAGTGACTGACAGGAGGGATTGTCCCAACTGCCAGAACTAGTAAGATTAAACTTGTATGGAACAAAGTAACCCTACCGTTGTGCTCTTAAATTATGCTCTTAAAGCAACAGCCACAATTTGCTCCAGTGAGGTTGCTTAGTTACCATACGCAGGTGTATGGTTGCACTGACCATTAATGTGAAATCATTTGGGCTGCTCTTGCACAGTTTTTAGACTGATTTTTCTCTATATAAACCAAGATAAATGATTATAATGTTTAGATATTTTGATTTTCAACCATTTACCTTCAGTTCTCTCTTCCGGTTCTTATCTCCAGATCCTTTGCTGCCACGGCTGCTTCTACTTTCCTCAAGAGCTTCAAAAAGACGCTCCACAAATCCACCAGCTGAGTCTTCGAGGAAAGGACGCAGCTGGTCTGAGGACAAGCAAGAGTGAAATAATTAACAAAAACGATATCTCTTTCAAAACATTTAATACATGTTTAATGGCTTTTGTTTCATTTATATTATTCTAATGTGTCATCTAAAAGCAAGATGAAAACTAAAGAGATGTTTTTAGAAATGCACACACATTTTAGTCACAGAAGAAAAAGAAAGGAAAATGGCCACAACAAAATTATTTGCCAATGAATGAAAATGTCTTTCTCAGTAAAAAATGAGAGGGTAATTTACCTATGGTCTTCCTCTTGTCCAACCCTTTCCCCACACAGTGTAAAGCTGCAGTGACCACCGTGGGTTCTGAGAACCCCAACACCTTCTTCACAGTGCGCTCCACCCACGGTCTCAACTCCTCCACCTCCCGCTTGGGTAGAGACATCCTGCAGCCCTTCAAAAAAACACGCAGATGTGTCCGTCACTGCGTTTATCACTTTAGCTCGAGTTAAAGAGCTGATATCTTTGTAGAGACGAAGTCGAAATAGAGTGACAGCCACACAGGTGGCGTTAATCACATTACCACTGAAGCGATGTAAACACAGATGCTGCGTGTTAAATATCTCAAAACAAACACATTCGGGAACAAGTTTGCAGTTTGTCATCGATAAATTACTGTCCAATTGACTAAACTATGCTTTATATCAAAACCGGAAAATGCCAGAATGACCAAAATACCAAACAAGCTAAACTCTACAAAGCTACTTGCGCCAAAACTCATCGACCGCTGCTAGCACACGTTAGCAATTTGCTACATATGAGCAACCAAAACCTGCTAATAGCGGCTTAAAGGGGATTACAAACCTCTCAGTTTTCCCTACAATCGTCTTTAATTTGTTTATTTTATAAATTGTCCACAAAAAGAATCCAATTTTAAATGTATAAATCTCGTAAGGCCTGAAAATTTCTTTAAAACTTTCTGATTAGCCGCTCCGTTCCAATAACGTTTCTTCCACGAGACCCGGAAGAGGAAGTGACGTCAATTCTTCTTCTCGGGTTATCCTTCAGTCTCTTTTCTCGCTTCTGTTTTTTCGCCATCTATGTGAGTTCTCTTGCAGTGTTTTTGCGCTTCTTTACGAAGCACTTAAAAATAGTGTATATATATATATATATATATATATATTATATAAATATATATATTTAAAAAAATATATTTAAAAGTTTGCATTAAATATTAGCAAAAATCAGCAAGTCGAGGAAAATTCACTTCCTTGTCAAAAGACAACACAAAGGAATTGTTTAATCTTTATCAACCATCAAGTTAAGTGTTATTTAGTGGATTGAAAATGTATTTGCCAACCTTTCCAAGGTTAAATAAATGCAAATATTTTGACAGTTATTTTTTGAATGAATAGTACTCGTATAGGAAATACCTTAAAGGGAAACTTAGAAAATCAGATTGAATAAGATTATCTAGGTATGTTTGAATTAGTAACAAATTTGACCTTGAGAAATGTTATTTAATAAGTAACTTGCATTAACAACTTATGCAGTATACATTTCTGAGGTTCATTTTTTCTACATTTTCTAATAATGTTTAAAATAGTTATTTCAGTCATAAAAACTATGCCGATTCTGTAGTATTCTTCTTCTGCATATGTGTTTAAGGAAAATTATAACAATTATTGATGCAAATATGCAACTACAGTGTTTGCATTTAACTTTTTTGTCCTGGTAAAAAGTTGTTGCATTACTACGGATAAACGCTAACCTTATTAAAACTACTGTTAACAAAAGCTAAAAAAAATGAGAGAAAACTGTAATTCCATAAAATAGGAGATATTTGCATTTTTGTCATATTTAACTCCAGTTCAAAAGGTTCTTTTGTTCATAAAGAAAGATTTTTCTTTAAATGGTAAATCACAATTTTCCACTTACGTTATGGGTAACCCTTGAGTTCAGTCTTAAGTTAAACATTATTCAAGCACTGCCCTTTAAGTACCTAGAAACTCGGTCAACTTACAAAAAAAACACAAAAAAACCTTTGGTTTATCAAGTGATCTCCTCCCCGCTCCACTCCAGAGCCGCCCCTGGGTGTCTATTGGTTTGCGTGATGTGGGTCAACTGAGAGCATTTGTAGTAGTGTGAGCATGAATGAGCAGTAGTGAGCCTGAGGCTACCACACACTGGCTCTTCTCTGTGCAATAATCCACCTTCATGCTAACAAAATGCAATTTCATATTTAAAAAAGGTTATTTACACTTTTTAGAAAAATATACTACATCAAAAGAAGTATTGAAAGGAAACCTTATTTCCAAAGTAACGGTAAAATGTAGTAATCCAAAAATTGACTAACAAATTAAGTACTAAGAAACAGTTTAAACATACTTCCGTTATACTTAAAGCTGATACATTTAGACAAATAAAAAGTAAACATAAATGTTCAAACTCTGATATCTCCAGTGTGGAATAAATTACAATTGCACGATATTTATACATTTTTTTTTTTCAAATGACCAACACCAATATCCAGCTTAAACTTTCCTTTATTATGAAATAATACCAAAACTTTCCTTTGTTGAGTTAATAATCAATTTTTGATGTTGAACAAATATTTGTTTAAGTTTGCTAAGCATTACTGCTGCTTTACATACATTTAAAATAGTTTAACCCCCTGACATTTATTAATGCAAATATGCATCAAATCACTGCGGCTCTAAAATTACCTTACAGTAATCTACTGAATGGCAAAAGCATTTGTGATTTTTTTTCTACGCTTGGAAATATATTTAGACATCAAAGGGTTAAGTACGAATATATCCTTAATTTTTTAAAGTATTTTAGAAGCATGTGATGTGTTTACTGTGAATGTATACTTTAAGTTATACTTATGCAATACTCTGGAAGGGATCTTTGTACCAGCCAAAGCCAATAACAACCTTTTTATGAAGTTTTCTGCTGATAACAGTGTTGTGCAAATATTATTGTGCATTATTACAACTGCAAAAATAAACAAATAAAAAAGGTATATAGAAGCCATTTTAGCAGAGTAAGGTTAATAAAAGTTAACAATGGAATTAAGGCTCACTGATTCTCCGTCACAGTGCTTTTCCCAATCAAAGGTAACTCTTTAAGCTTACTTTATGAAGCATATTTGAGTATAAGTAAGCTATATCTATTGCAAGTAGGGGTGTTGATTTAAAAAAAAAAATCGATTCAACGATATATCACAATGTTTTCTTTGGCGGTATTTGTATCGAAAATGTAACTATTTACAAGCGTCATTCAGCATCTTACTTTGGTTTTCCACCTAAACCCCCTACCGCTAGTTAGCAGCACAGCACACTGAACCTCTTTGATCAACTCTACACCACGACCAAGACAACAACAAGATCTCGCGAGAACCAGCTTGTGATAAAAGTTCAGTCAGCCTTTTTATGAGGCATTTACTACTTAGTTTTGACTTGGGACAGGAGACGTATTAATAATCAGGTAGTGTTTTTTTTAAGTCATACTCCGAAAAAAAAGTGAAAAATTGTTCTGGTACAGTCTTGGGATATATCGCGATATGTATCGTATCACGAGACATCAGAATATGTATCGTATCGTCAGACAACAAGTATATTATAGACCAACTAAATACTTCTTTAGACAAAATTGGAATATTTTAAGTTTACATTGCATAGTAATATAAAAAAGTAAGCTTTGAATATCCTGCTTCACTTTTAGTACAGACTAAGTATCCTTGCAGTACACTTCAATACACTACTTGTTGCTAAGGTTCATTATAACCATCGTCACAATGTGTTACAAAGTTAGCAGATTATTACACATTGTCATCTCAAATACAAGCACCCCAGAAGTTTAGATAACCAGATTTAAGCATAAACATAAAGTTAATTTAATGGAGAGGTTTAGTAACCGGGTATGTAAAGTATTTACATCGTAAAAGATGTATGAGTGTAAAATCAGGTGGGATATCTAAATTTGCCCCACCATCAACCCCTAATCGATAATTTTATTTACCCTTAAAATTGAGTTGTTGATTAATGTCACTCTTGATTCATATCAGGAAATGTTTAAAAATTCACATGAACCTTTAACCTTGTAAGCTTAGGAACAAAAACTAAATCTTTATTCACAACAACATCTTTATCTGACTGACATTTCTTTGATTGGTAAATACAAAGCCAATATCCACAACTCTGCCTCAGAAGCATAGACACGTTCTGTATTTACTTGACTGACAAACTCTGACCTCACCCACAGGATTTTGACAGGA
>NC_050527.1:7613129-7615019 GCF_002922805.2 Oryzias melastigma
CTTTTAAAAATATTAATGATTTTATTTTGTCTCTTTTGTTTTAATAATACATATGTGATTATGGGCCATTATTTGGAAAATGTGTGTCTTTAGTGTTTTTAACAGGTTTTGTGACATTTTTCTCAATATGGAAGACATACTTAAAGAAAATTTAGCTTAAAATTGCATTTCTGGGTGTTTCTTTACTGATTTTGTTGTGAATCAGAAGCAGATAAAAAAAATTGCAGCTTTTCTTCTTCAGAATCTACTGGAATTATCCTGTTCACGGTTGAAAAATGATAGTATGTTGAAGATTTAGTGATTGACGGCTGTAAGCTAGTGCCCATGTAAACAGATGAATGATGGGAAGTGGGGATGGGATTACTCTGCACCAACAGTCCCACCCATAACTCAGACGTGAATTTCTAATGAACTGATGCCGCTCTGCAGAAACTATGTCCCAAAAAACAACACAAATGTTTGATTTTGGCTAAAACGGCCTAATAATAAACCTCTTGGAATTAGCTAATAAAATGTGTTACTGCGATATTTACGTATTTAATTAATGAGTGTTTTCCTCGTGTCCTTCTGTGAAACTTTTTGATTCATCAAGTTGGAATATTTTATCACATTGACCCAGTTAATTGTATTGTGTCTGACAGGGGTAGTAAATCATGGTGGAAGATGCATTCCCGCTGGACTCCACTGTCTGGACTTCACACACCGGCTTCCTGAGCCTCAGTGTGTCCTACTGCACGTGCTCAGCTCCACATCACACTCACGGGTTTTACCAATTACTTAAATATATTCCTTTATCGTCATTTTTAATTTATTTTGTCTTTATTTTTCCGTCTTTCTCTCACTATTGAAATTCTCTTTCACTCTGTGAATAATTGAACAGTCACGTAAGAGGGGGCTTCCGAGAACACATCCAGGCTGAGGAAAGTGATGAGGATGTTATTTGCCCATAGCTCGGCTCTGCCCCAAATATCACACACAATGTCAAGAGATCCACGTGAGTCCTTGAAATACAAGTCAGGCTTCGCCGACTTGTTGACCACAGACGGTGGGCCTGAGAATCCCTTCACTTCACGACAAGGAGAGTTATTACTTTCTAGAAATAATTTCCAGTAGCTCTGATTTCCAATGCAGGGCTGGGCACTGTGCAATTTTAATGAGCTCTGATGCTGTTTTGGGACAAGTCTGCTCTGAAATCCCCCCTGGACTTAAGGGTGAGTAAGAGCATGTGTGTGCTCGGGTCGTACCAACCAAAGAGTGTGGGTATGGAGTTGTAAAATCCCAGAGTGGCTTGGGCTCACGTGAGTCTTACTGGAGAGCAGGACTTGAGCCATGGGGGAGGGGTAATGAGTGAATGAACGCCTCATTGTATCATTCCGGTACTTTCTTGGTGGACATGAAAGCCAGAAGACACCCTTAACTTGCTAAACCTTTTAACAGGATGCAGACCCGCAATTAAAATCCACACAGCAGGGGGATAACAGGGCCAGTAAGTTCATTATGTGTAATCCTATTGATGCACAGGCTTGTATGCACACACGTGCTAGTTGCATCCTCTGGAGGAGCGAAAAAGGCCAACATTTTACTTTTAGTATTTTAGCTTGTATAATAGTTGCCAACAAATGCAAAATTCAAAATGCCCCATGGGACCTTTTAATCCATCCATTGTAGCTAGAGTCAAAAGAAAAGTTGGCATCGTAAAAATCTTGTGGTTAAAAAAAAAAAATCAGTAGCAAGGTCATGTCTCCTCCCTGTGCTACCACACATCCTCCCTCCACCCTTCTGTTATTGCCCCTTCCTTCAATTCTCAACGAGATGAAACGGGGGGGTGTGTGCAGGAGCAGGGTAGGGGCTTCTCGGCTAAAAACTGCATGGATACAAGGGGGGGCCGGT
>NC_050527.1:7615058-7658845 GCF_002922805.2 Oryzias melastigma
TGTGTCTGTTGTTGTAGCCCTTGCGCAGTCAGTGTGTCATAGACAGGCCCATCATGAAATCAGCCAGTCAGTGTGTCAGATTCCATGGTGGGGGGAGTGGCACGCACGTGTGCAACTGTGACTCTCGCTACGTGTTTGTCAGTTTGTGCGGCATGGCTGATTTCATCCACTCAGAGCGGCGAGAAGTCAAACCACACCCTTGTTGTACTTGAAGATTTACCCTGATGTGCATCCTGCAGAATGTTGGTCTAGTGTGATGGGAAATTGTCGTATGAGGTGATTTTGTAGCAAATAAATGAATACAAATGTGCATTAAATAAATCTTTTTAAATAGTGAAGTCCTTATTTTAAGTGAAAAAGTCTTTTTTTTTCCATAAATCACACTCAGTCTATGACTTAAACAAAAACACAGGTTGGATAAAGAAAAATAAAATGTACTTACCTGCAAAAACAGTGGAAATATATATTATATACTATATACTATAATGATTATCCTGCTCCTTTCTGTATGTTTTTTGGCATGTAAAAACTCAATCCCACTTTCAGTGATTTCAACAATCTTTGTATCAAAACGTTTAGCTTGTTCAGGACATTACTGCTTGTATTTATGGTATTCGTAAACTTTATAGTTTTTGAAATATTGAGCGAAATATGTCCCATTGGAAATGAATCAGGAAACCCTTCAAAAACTTTGTGCACTTTGAAACTTATGAACCTCTGCATATTTCCAGGTAGACAGCATTCAAACTTAAATGAGAAAGTCTTCAAATTTTGTATTTTTGAAGTAGATTAGCAACAAGCCTTTAAATATATTCATGGGCTATGTTTTCATCTTTTATAGTAATTTTCAAAATATTTGGCATTGAGCTGTTATATTAGCATCTAGTGAGGTTTTCTTTAGGTTAATTTTGAGTTTAGCTAATATTTTAGTAACAGGCTAACGTTTTTTTTGGCTGATTTGTTATTTACTTGATTTTTTAGGCTAACTTATAGTTTAGTTACTATTTTAGCAACAACCTAAAGTTTTTGACTAATTTAGTTTACTGAGGAATTTTGGAGTTTAGCTAGTATTCAAGCAACAAGCTTGCAATTGGCATAATTTGGCATCTGCTAAGGTTTTTGGGGCTAATTGGGAATTTAGCTCATATTTAAGCACACTAAATATTTTTGCAAATTTGCATGTATTATGGATTTTTAAGCAATTTTACTACAAATTTGTCAGAAATTTAAATTGAAAATAATAACTAATAAGATTTACTTAAGAAAATACTCGTAATAATTTGCACGTACAATTCCTAGTTAAATTTACTGCATTTACGAACATAAAAAATTACCAACAACAATGTAGTAAAATTTATTTACATCCACAAGTAAGATTATGATCCAATCTTAAGTAAAAAAAAACGTAAATTTCTCTAATAAAATTTACATAGTATTAATGAATGCTCCCAAAGTGATTAAAACAATTTGAAAAGTATATCTTATTAATAAACAATATAATTTTTGATTACTCACAAAATAGGTAAACTTTAAGTGTAAGTCTCTGTAATTGCATAATCTTTGAATTATAATGTATTATGAGGAATAATTAAGCATATATTATTGAAACAGAAAGTTTGTTTTTTCAGTGTAGGTCAACTTCAGCGCTCTTTCATAGAAACGACATTTCCAGTCTTTTAGCAATAACATTTTGCAAAAATAGCTTTTGCATTTTCAACAAATCTCTTTAGAAATTAAAGAAAATTCCGTCTCCATTTTCAGCTAAAAGCTTCTGCAACTTTCAGCAAAAAGCCTTTACACTAGCATTATTGCAGGTTATGCAACTTTTCTAGTTTTCTATAGCTTCTCTGGTGTTTTTAATGCATCACTTTTATTATTTTAAAGGAAAACCCCCTGCAGTGAAAAATCTGCAGCTCTTCCCAAAGGTTTTCATTGACATTTAGGTCAAGATTCACTATAAAACGACCCATTATGCTGTTCAGGTCCATTAAAGTGCTTTTCAAAAGAAAGCACTTGAAAATACTTTTAAGGCAAAAGGTGACAAATTTGGATGTTTTTGTGTGTGTAGTAGCTCCACAGCATGTTAGAACCTTTAAAATGCTTTTAAGAGCTTTACAGTGGTTTGCTCCGTCTGCACAGGGCTACAATTGTGCCTCCTTTTGGAACTTTTATTACAAAAGAGGTTGGCTCCGACACTGACTGGGTCAAGTGTGCATTCAGAAACCCAGAAAATTCCAGCTTAATCTTAAACTCTCCAAGTCTGTGGTCACATTTTATTTGTTTTTGACAGTCCACAGACGTAGTGCAGTTTGTTTTTACTCGTTACATTTATTACCAGTAGTGAGACAAAAAAAATGTTGATCTAAATTAACTTTTAAATACTTGTATCCTGGTCTTTAACATATTCTGTAACTTTTCAACCATTAACACGATAATTCCAGTAGATTCCGAAGAGGAAAAGCGGCTCAAGACGCTTTTCCTCTTCAGAATCCACTGGAATAATCGTGTTAATGGCTGAAACGTTACAGTAAATTAAACAACAGAAGTACTGGAGCTCCGGTGCTAAAGGGTTAAAAAAAGGTCATCTGCAACTGCTTTCAATTAAATTCTAAAAATGTATTGTAATCAAGTTGCAAGAATAAACCAATACATTCAATTTATGATTGTAGTGACCCAACAAAAGTTACAGGTGAGCTCAGATCAATAGTCCTAAAATCATCAAGAGCTGGGATAGAAGATGACTGACAGATAGGACGCCAAGTTAATGACCTCCGAACAGACGCGACACTGAGTCCCACGAACGCTTCACAGGAAGCGCTGACATCAAAGGTAGAGGAAAGGCAAGTACAGATGTCTTTGTGAACGGAGGAAGGTGACTTCAGAAAAGCACCCGAGACCATAATTAGGGAGGAAAAGGGCCTTGAGGGTAAACAATGGGAGGTAGGACAGGGACCCCACAATGAGTCAGTCAAGTTAGTTGGTTGGAAAACAAAAGTAACCAACATTTGCAGGATATTAGCATCCCTATTAACAACAAGGAAGTGTCAGCAAAGGAACACATCTTATTTACTTTTATAGCTTTCATTAGAAAGTGGCTCAAGTTGCCATATTGTCTAAGTCAGGGGTCGGCAACTCAAAGTGTTGAAAGAGCCACTTTGGACCAATACAATAAAAAGTAAATGTGTCTGGAGCCGCATTGATTGAAACAGCTTATAAAAGTCGTACCCTGTAAGTAACACATGGAGAATGTGTCGAATAAACGATTATTTCTCCTGCTGCGTGTCCTCATGTCATATAAGCTATATTTTTGGCCTCATGACATGTTGGTGAAATATTGCGGCGTCAAACTATCTGACAAAAGCTGAATAACCTCATAATGATCATTTGAGCTTTTATTTTGACATCCCTCAAAGACACAACGAGAGGGGGTCCTGATCAGTCTCTCCCTCATTCTCACTCCAGGTGCAGGAAGAATTCAAACATAACAGGACAAAATCATAAATGTTCAACAAATGTTCAACAGTCAGACAACAGAACACGTTGAGGAAAACACAAACTTAAATCCAATTCCAGTCAGACAGGCAAAAGAATGGGTAACCCACAATTCCTTGCGCTGCCAGACCGACAGCAAGCCCAGCGCGTGCCTGAGACCATCACTACAATATGAATGAATTACAGTTTGTTTCATTGCTTTGATGAAATTAAAGAAATGCAATAAAGAAATACGATTTTTGATGTCATTTTTATTTAGAGGATTTGAAAAAAAACACAAAAATGTAACGTGCACCTTTAAGGTGCTTCCACACTGGCCGCGTCAATCAACACTTTCAATGAAGAGTCAGTATAAACGCGTGTACACCTAAATTCCTGCCCTCCAAGTCTGGAGCGCGCGTGAGTCTTATAGTCAGACATTTAAAAGGACAGAGTTGTGGAAACAAAAGTCTTCAGAAAGATTTGGGGGATTTTCAACACTTTTACTTTCGGTTCTCCCTGTTGTAGATGCAGATGAGCGCTAATGAACAGTAAAAATACAATAGAAGGAGAATCTCCTCCCCGCCACGCACCGCACGCGGCCGGTGGATGAGACCTGCACATCGCCGCGCTCAGCAGGTGGTATCCACACCGGAGCAGCGCGGTCACGCACGCAGTGGCGGGGAGGAGATTCTTCTTCTATTCTTCTTCTACTGTTCATTAGCGCTCATCTCATCTTGGTGTCATATTAACCTGACCGGACACAAACCGTAATGATTCATTTCTCCTTCGTGATCACGTTTGGTACTTCTGTGCTTTGAAGCAGACTCCGCCCACAAGCAGCTCCCGCGCTGAATCTTCAATCCGGTTCAAGATTTCCACGCACAGTTACAGCTCTGAGCTGCCGCGACTGTGCGTGGAAATCTTGAACCGGATTGAAGATTCAGCGCGCTCAATGCGTGCCGATTTGTACGTGGAGCTCGTGACCCGACTTCAAAACCCGCGTAGCAACGTGCGCTCACGTGCGCTCCAGACGCACGGGCAGGAATTCTGCTGTGCGCTGACTCAGACGACGTGGAAGCATCTACACTCATCTCACAACAACTGGAAAACGTAAAGGATGTTTGTGTCATGTTTGTCCTCCTACAGAAATCGTATTAAAACAAAAATATTGTGGCAGCCTGACTGTTAATTTAGAAATAGTTCCTTGTTAGTGGGTGGAGTTAGTGTCTGTTCTTGTGTTGCATTATGGGACTTGAGTGTTTTACCGGCACCATGAGTGAGAGTGGTGTGTGTATGAGTGAGGGTCCTCACAGTGTCGGCTGTTCTGTGGTTCGAAACTGTTAAAAAAAATGGTGGTCAAATTGCTGACACCAGCTGGTCTCCATGGCTTGCGCGTGCGCTTCTTACTCCAATCACGTGGGAACATACAATGTATGGGACACAAGTGATGTCTGGATTTAATTTGCCAATACTCTGTGGCTCTGCTCCCACTTCAAACGCTACAATATATTTCCTTCCAACAATTTAAAATATTATCAAAACATTTTTGAAAAAGCGCCACTGAGCCGCAAGGGAGTGCTTGAAGAGCCGCATGCGGCTCCGGAGCCGCAGGTTGCCGACCCCCGGTCTAAGTAGTTTGGCTTTGTATGGAGGAGGGAAGCTCCCGGTATAGTCCATTAGAGGAGTTTAAATGAGCTATGACAAGACTGGAGGTGACCTTGTCACAACCCAAGGATACAGCTCCTTTGGTTTTTGCTGGGAGGAAGTCAAAAAATAACAATAATAATAAAACCACCATGGTAATTCAATTTGGTTTAATCCATCGATTTCCTTAACTGGCTAATCCGGGTCACGGGGTTGTCCTGGTTACTGTTGGCCGAAGGCAGGGTATACCCTGGACACAATAAGTCCCCCGTGCAATCGCACTTCAGAGTAACCAATTAATCTGTAGGAGAAAAATGTTGATAAATTGATGTTTTTGTCCCCTTTCTGTATCCTCATATTTCTAATCTGTTTTTTCTATGTTTTTTTTACGCCAAACTGATGGGATTATTTTAATTTATAAAAAACGTATTAAAAATAATGAAGCTGTTTGTACTGGTTTAGACTTCCACTCACATTTTTTATGGAGTAAAAGGAAAATCAATAAATACAAACTAACTACAACAAGGCTGTGTTTGGGTCCTAACGTGGCAGCTGGTTGGAGGATCAGCCAGCCCCCCACTACTTTTGGTGAGATTAAAGACTATAGTCTCACGCCCTACAATCCCTCCTTCCCACTGCCCTCTCCTTCCTGTTTATGCCCCTCCACCCACCCAACTACCCACACACTCACGCACAATCCAAAATGTACAGTCTCTAAATCTGCCCCCCATTGTGCAGCGCATCTGTTTAGTGAGAGCAGAGATTGAAAGCAGGAGTCTCAGTCACGTAACCCTAAATATCAGGCCAAAAAAAAAGCTAATGTGAGTGTATAAATGCAGGAGAAAAACACCAAAAAGTTGCTTTTGAAAATGCAATTTATTTAAAAAAATGTCATGTAATTAATCATATATAAAAGCTTGGAGGGAAATGTGTAAAAATGAGAAAAAGAGAGATTGAGGAGACGGTAAATGTGGGATGAAGGAGATGGGACAAGGGCAGACAAGTGCAGTAGAGTGGGGGAGGGAACACAAGTGGTAAGCCTTTACAGTTAGCTTATGCCATGTAATAAGAAGGCAGCTAAAATAAACAAGACATCATTATTTCTGACCAATCGGCTATGGTCGCTGCAGTAGAAAACATACTTGGAAAAAAAAAAGATTGTAGACAGTGAATAATAGTAAGTGCAATTGTTTCGTCAGACATACCACAACCGTACAGTAATAAAACAGGAGGGAGGTGGAAGACGACACCCCGGTCTTGGATCTCGATCTTTGATGGGGGGTTTGTGCTCTCCTTACCCCTAAAGCACAGACAGTAGCTCAATGACTGCAAGTGGCTCAGTGTGCACATGTTGGTTGAGTCTGATCGGTTTGTGATTGTTTTTTTTAATTATCATAATTAGTGGATAAACTACTTAAGCCAATTTTAAAAATATCATACTTTTATATATTTACAATACATGTTGCAGGTAAATGCAATCCCATTGATAAACCTTTCCAATATTTCAAAATATTCTGAGAACATTGTAAATTATTTGACGATTTTTCTACGAAGGATCTAAAAGTTAGAGCTGGAATAACAGTAGCAGCGGTGGAGGGTGGTGCAAAAAAAGACTTCCTCCCTAGCATTTATATTTCCTTTGTTTTGTTTCAAGTTTTCAAGCGCACCATTATTAAGTGCAGCTCAGTCTGTTCCTCCACGGACAACACCTGGAATAAAAGCTTCAAAGGAAGCCAGCTCTCATTCCAACGTGGCAAAGTGTTCACGGTTGTTGTTGTGTGTTAGCTGGACATGTGAGTAGTTTGAATACTAGACCTGGACACTGTTTTTTTAAGCAGTAAATAGCTTTGTTCTGTAGTTGGTTTTGGCGCCGTGTATTCTTAAAAATGTAAGACAATGAAGAACACATTTACGCATTCAAGATCAAGTGTACACTGGTTTTGTGAGTTGCTAACAATCTCAACGCAGTTTGCGAGCACCAAATGTTTTTCTGTATTTGAACACATCCTATTTGGTAAAAGGCACAGTAGTCCAATAGTCAAGTCCAAACATTCCATCTTTTTTGTTTCACATGATAGTAACAAAAAGTGAAATGTCAACAATGTCTTTCTAATAACCGTAAAAACTGTAGGCCAAACTATGCAAGTGCACAGATGGTAATATTTAGCTACCCAATAAATAAATACATACAATAAATAGCTGCAGCATCAGATGAACACATGAATAAATTAACAGTGAGACTCAAGAGTCAGAGTTGGTCTTCTTGGTTTGTTTTTCCCAACTGGCAGGAGTTTCTTGATCCTGATTGCCAGTCGGTTAGCAGTTGTAGACCAGGCACAGACATCTGATCAATGGCATGATGGGAAAGGGATTGCAACACTCCAAGTGCCCAAGCATTTCCTGGATTACCATGGTGAGATGTAAAAACGTTTTCTTCCCAATGACTCTAACACATCACATGTACAATACAATACTTGAGTGTGTTTTGTGGTCCTCACATTACTAGCTACAAGATTTTCTTCACCCAATATAACAACGTCTCTGCAAACCTCGTTTACAACCATTTACCATTGAGTCATAATTTTCTGTCATCAAACAAGAATCGGCCTGCTCTTGTTACTCTAAACTGAATCAAAACATTACAAACTTTCACATTAAATACTGAGATCAGATGCTTCTATTATAGAATGCGCGTCCGTCAAGTAAGATTTGTGCTGAAACAGCTATCACAGATTATACTGATTGCTTTCAAGTTGAGGATTAACTCGGTTAGTTCCTTAGTCATTTCCAATTATAACTTGCAAGTCCAAACTTCTTTGTCCTCTTGAACCTTTAACCACATCAGCTTTTGTGCACATTTGGATTTATACTGATCCATAAACATTTTTTTATGGATTTGACTGGTTTGAACATGTGTATGTCCAGCTTGAAATAACTGTTTTACATGTGGCATTGATGCGGTTGGATCCATTATATGAATCAACAATTCTTTCCTTTGTTCCACAAGAAATGCACTCGTAAAGACGACAGACCACTAGCCGGTTTCCTTCTTCCTGTCACAGCCACTTTAAGCTTGGTGTTTTTAAAAAAAGTTGGGCTGCTGGCTCTTTGCGTGGTCAACGCATCATGTCTCTAGAATGGCAGGACATACCTCTGGCAAAGGTTTCAGCATGACAAGTGGAGACTGGCTTTGACCTGGATGACTTTGAGTTGTCTCCCTGTCACTCTGCTTGTCAGCCACAGACTGGCCTTGGCACAGGACCGACTTCTTCTGATTGTTGGTATGATTTGAGGGAGTGGTGGAGGAGATGAAGCTGTCTTGCATGGCAGGACTGCTTATCTTGCTTGTAAGGATCCTTTCGTTGCTGCTTGCATTGGCTGTGTCATTGTGAGAGAAGCAGGCCTTTCGAGGGGACAAAATGGGAGTGACGTGCACCCAGGTCAAGCTTGGCTCAGAGCTGTGGCCTGCTTTGTAATTCAAGATCTTGCCAGGTTCCCTCCTCTCATTGAATTTGCTCTTTATCTGGTTGTCATTTCCCAGATGTGCCAAACGTTGGTTGGTATTAGACACCAGTAGTGTGGATGAGATGGGCAAATCCCCTATATCTTGATTATGCTTCACCCCCCTCTCTTCGGCGCTAGCTCGAGGGCTCTTGCTAAGTATTGGAGAAGGTGTGGGGGATTCTGTGTCAGTCCAACTGAGTCTCCGCTTCTGTCAAAGGAAAAAGAAAGTCGTTTGCTATTCAGCTGGTGGTGGTTACTTAGAGCAAGGGAGGTCCTTGGACTATAAGGTAAAACATGAGTTCTCACCTTGACAGGAATATGTAGCTGATCCTTGTGCTTGTGTGGTGGAGTGGAGCCAGAAGTTTCTTGGAGGGAATGAGTTGGAGATATGGAGATCGTTGAAGCTGCACACACAGGCTGAGTGGAGATTTGTGGGAACCACAGCTTTAGCATCATTTCCACCTGGAGCAGAGTATTCAGATACTTCTCCCTACAGAACAAGAAGATTTGAAAGTATTGATTTCAAGCAATCAACAAATGAAGATGCAATTATTTGTATGAGCAAGAAACATACTCTTGGAGGAATGTGTCTATATTGATGGACATGCCTATAGCACCCAAAAGGGTAGTGTCCTTCCACAATCCCCAATATCCCTCAACTCCTTACTCTTGATGTGAAAGGAGTAGCAGTTCTACCAAATCTCCTTCCATATGCCCGCACTTTGCAGACCTTACGTCACTGAAACTACATAGTTCCCAATGATGTGTAAGTGGGTAACAAATTTGAGTTAACAAACTGACTAAAAAATTTTGTTTTGCCTTGCAAAGTTCCCTGTAATGGAACTTCATCAATCAACAACAAGTGCTTGATCAAACTTGCATGAGAAAACAAGACTTTCACTGCATGTTCATCTAATAGTCATTGAAACAGTCAACCCACCTGCAACCCTAACTGTCACCAGAGCAATACTTAGAAGAAAGAACACTAACGGTAAACCAATGAGATTGTCATCTTACCCACTGTCAGGTCTTTGTAAAACTCCCACAATCCTCTGGATGCGATCCATGGCAACGCTCTGCTGGAAACTATTTAAACCTGTCAATCAAAAAATATAATCCTTCAGTCAGCATTTACACGTGTTCATGCAGATATTCTTACTGAGAAGCACGTTTACAAACAATGCCTTCATACCGCACACTGACCTGTCTCATTACAAATCGCTACACAAAGGAACACACTCATCAGTGTAATAAAATGACCTTTTTCCATCATTGTTTGCATTCAGCAACTGTAATTTCATCCACTGGCAAGTCTGCACACATTGTAACAGAGGCAGTCATGCTTACCGTAGTCAAATCGACCCTTCTTCAGTCCATTCAGCAGCTCCAGAAGGGGCCTAACGAAACCCTGCAGCTCAGCACACTGACAGAGGAAGAAGGAAAGAAGACAGATTGCAGTTTCAGTCAGGCTTTTTGCTCTGAAACAGTGTGCTGACCTCTCTCCTCCATGCACATTGCTGTCTCATCTCTCTTGTCGTCCACAATATCAACTTACCTTCTGAGCAAATAGCAGATCTCCCCGTGATTTTGGTGCCTGGCCCATTGTATCCGTCTTGCCAGCGTGAGATGCTTTGCCAACACTCTCAGACTTACATGACTCCTCCTCTTCCTCTTTATCCATGAAGCTGTCGCAAGTCCATTGGGACCTGGAGCTCTCGGATTCATTATCTCTTTTGGTCGTAGCTCCACTTGTGCCACAGATGATGACAGAGGAAGAGCTGTCTGTCAAAAAAACGTCTGTGTCATCCTCCGCCTGTTCCGAATCACTGAACAGGAGGCTGTCACTGGAACCAATAGAGTCAAAGGAGGGCTGGGTGGAGGTGCTTCGTTGAGACTGCATCACTGTAGGGGACAATAGAAGAAAGTTAGAATAAAAGTGATTGTACATTCAGCTTATCCAAAAGCAAGAAACAGGTCTAGTTTAACTTTTAAAGTCCCACTCCGATCATTCCCTGTGGTCTTTTAAATGTGATTATGCCGTTTTTAGCCAAAAACCTGTCATTTTCTAGGACATAGTTTCTGCAGAGCAGCAGTAGTTCAGTAGAAATTCACCTCTGAGTTCTGGGTGGGACTGTTAGCAGGGAGTAACATCAAATCCTAATTCCTGCCTTTCCCCCTTGTTTCTCCCTAGCCCTTCAATTGTAGAGGCATTTGAAGCAGTAGTAGTCTCTAAACTATTTTTTTTAAGGAGGAGCCATTGGGACTTAGGGCGAACTATTATTTCTGCCTGGAGGGTGAGTTGTGTCAAAGAAAATCACATTCCTTCACGGTGGGCTGTGACAGACGATTAAGTAATGATCTTTTGTTTAAGCATAACTTTTTAAAGTAATAAAACCGATGATTATATGTATTTTCTGAGTGTTGGCAGAAGTAGTTGACAACATCAAGTGGTAGTAAAGTCAACCACTCGGAGACATTATTTTTCAATAATTCTGTTTGGAGGGCTAAATTTAGGGGTAGGGGAGAATTCGGATTCGGCCTAAGCCGACCCCATTTCCAGTCATCAATCTGTTCATGTGTTCTCCTACTAGCTTTACACCCCCCACATCACCGGTGCAACAAAAATGGCGAGCAATACTGGCGAGGAAAACTAAGACATACATGTATCTATTTGTCTACAAGTGAATGCATCGGAATAGAGCTGAGCATGGAGCTTGTGGCCTGTAGATTGTTGCTTCTACGTCACAGCTACAATCTTTTTCCATGTTTTTTTTGTCTGCTCGTGCTTCACAACGACTTGATTAAAGAAATACTCAGAAATGCACTTTTAAGCCTAATTTTCTTCGTTAAAAACACAATTTTCATTGAAATTGGTCTTTAAGTGTTTTCAAAAGTGTGAAGCAGTACAGGAGTTCTTTTTTAAGTTGGCAATGCCCTATTTACCCATCTTAACAGCAAAAATGTAAAAACACAAGACCCTACTTTAACATAGTGGAGAGTGGGACAGAGTATTTGCAAAAAAACAAAACACAATGGTGGTGATAGTCTGGCTTCCACTGAGGAAACTGTGGGAGAGTAAAATGTGAGGGGGATGGGCCTAGTAGTGAAGTCAGAGCAGACACTCTTCCTCTCCACCACAGCCTTCGGTTCTCTCTGTAGCCCCTCCTCTCTTCTGTCTCGGGCTTGCTCTCCATCCCCCCCTTAGATCCGAGCACACACAAACCACCCTTTTTTCCTCTCCGGCTGCATTTATGCATGCATCTCATCTCTCTGCACTGCTTACCCTGCTCGCTATGCACACAAGCCTGTGTGGTGCCCCTCCTCTCCTCTGACAGCCAAGCCTTTTTCCTCCTTTTTCTTTTGCATTTGGTATTTCGGCCATGAACCCCTTTCTCAAATGCCCCCCCCTCCTGTTCTTCTTTTAGCCTGTGCAATCTCTGAATGCTTGATAGTCAACCCATATGGGGAAAATGACAGTGGGGTTAGGAATGTGGTAATCAATGCATATCATAGGTAAAAAAAATGCAAATTGCAAAAATTGAGAAGTCCATTGGTAAAAGTAAATAAAAAATGTTTTATTTATTTAAAGAGACTGCACTTTTTTTTTTTAATAAAAGACAGGTTGATTTGCCTGCCTTTGCAGAAAGTGGTGCATTTTTAAAGAGAATGTATTATATTGTAGTAGTAAAGAAATATTTATATTTAAGGTAATAAGGAGCTTCTCTTTCTCATTATAGTAGCTACAAGATTTAACAAGTTGGGCATTTAGATAGATAGTTTAAATTAGTTTATTTATCTATTACATTAATTCAGTAACAACATAAATAAACCATGATTTAAAAAATACTATTTGCTGTTATTTACACAGATTTAAACAAAAAATAATAATTTAGGCTTTTTTACTATTATTTTATAAATTATAAGAGGGATGCATTAGGTTTATAGTTTAACTTTTGAAACCTATTTTTTTAATATAAACTTTAAATGTCTTACCTTAAATATGTGTGATGTAGCTGCCAAACAAAGCTGACAATCAGAATCCCGCAGATCCGTCAGTCCTCATGCCGTCGCTGGAGCATCACCGGAGCGCCCAGCCTCCGCTCTGACACAACCTCGCAGCCCGACCCCTCTTCCAGGCTTTGCCTGAGCCGCCTTCCTCCCTCCGCCGTTTACGAGCGTCAACATGTGCGTGGATCCACGTGCCAGCATTGTAGACTCATCCTAATGGCTGCCGTGAAATTTCAGCAGCGCGCGCGATTGGTTGATTCCCCCAGCCACTGATTGCTGTGCTCGTCGCTGATTGGAGGTTGAGAAACTCGGGCCCCGACGGCCCCGCCCACTCATGTGTCCACAGTGTGTGTTGACGGGGGAGCGCGGCTCTACTACAGCCAGCAAATGTAAACACATGCACGCACGGCGATAGCGATGCCCTATGGTATATATACATATACAGAAACGAGGACGACGCCCACACACGCGGAAAATATAGAAACTAGGGCTAAACAACTCTAGAAACGAGAGCGCTTATGCAACGCGGATCATACACACGATTATTCAATGAGTAAGGAATAAAAATGATGGAAAACTTAGTCATTTTTAATAAAAAATAATCCTTTCTGGTTATATTTTAGTTTTTAGTCCAAGCAGAAGAGATATTGAAACAGAATGAGCAGCTTTAATAAACATAGATATTAAACAAAATGCAAATAAGGCTGAAAGAATATATATATAGTTTCCCAGTCTGAAAACAACTGCTACACGTTTTTTTTCTTTTTGTGGTTTCAACTCATAATTATGTTGTTGTTGTCATGTGGTGTTGTGAAATAACGGACCACAAAAATCCATCTCAGGGCAATTTTACACACTCAAAAGCCATGTTTATAGACCCACTCCATGGTGTTTTTAACATTTGTAGCATTTTTCTCACATTGGAGGACAAATATATAAAAAGAATTAGGCTTAAATTCTCATTTCTGAGTATTTCTTTATTCAAATTGTTGTGATTTAGGGGAAGAGGGAAAAATGCAGTTGGAAAAAGCATGTAGCAGTGATAGGTCCCACAGTCAGCGGACTATAAACTCCCTAAACTCCCTTCCATTCCAAATCATCCACTCCCAGACATATAGATTCATGTACATCTTCTAATTTTTTTTTTGTCCGGCTGCCATCGAGTTCAAAACTGTACGGCTGGATAGCTCTAAGGCCAAATCTGAATTCTTCCTCTACCCCTCTGGCTACTCCCTACCCCTCCAATTATAGGGGTATTTGGTGTTTTAGTGTCGTCCGAACTTGTTTTTTATGGGGAAACCATAGTGACTTAAGGTTGGGTATCCCTCCGGTGGTAGGGTGATCTGTGGAGGAAAAACGTATTTCTTCACAAAATGACTTTTTGTTTCAGCATGTCTTTTTAAAATTATAAAACCATTGTTAAGTATTTTCCGAGAGCTTGCAGTTATGCGCTAACGTAGATGATCTGCAAAAATTGATGAGTGGTTGTAACGTCTGAATTTGAAGAGACAAGTTTTCCATATTTCTCCTTTTGGAAGGCATAATGCAGAGCAGGGAGAAAATTCTGATTTGGCATAAAATTTTCAACATTTGTTGCACTTTAATGTCATGATTGGGCCGATCTGGGTGATTATATCTGGCCCGCTAGATCATTTATATTTTGGTTATTATTGACCCGATGTTATCTTGCGGTGGTAACATATTGCAACACATTCTCATTCCCAAGTTGTCACATATTGACGGATGGTTAAGGACCCCTCTGAGTCAAAAATTTTGGGTCTCCCCAACACGTCGTTTTTTTTGACATCCAATTAAATCAAGGCTCATCATCCACCAGGCCACAAACCAGTATCAGTCCGGTACTGGGACATGGACCCAACAGGTATCTTAATCCTAACCTTAACCCAGTATCGGACAGTTGGTACTGGTTCCAGACACGGTACCAGATGAGGACCAGGCTAGGTTTAGAGTACAGAAAAGCTACGTTTTCAGAGTTTAAATTCAGCTTCAATAAATGCAGCTCGGCCCAGAACCTAAGGTGTGTTTTGGATTTTGTCCTCCTGTGCGATTGAGTTTAAGACTTCTGCTTTAATGGATCAATTTTAAAAAGAAAAAGCTCAAAATACCGGACTTGACCAGAGTGGACCGGACCATAGTCAGTGGAAATGAGGCTTAACAGTCCCAACTGCAACTCACAGGCAAATTTTTTCATGTCACTTTGCAGAATAGCCTAGAAAATTAGGTCGTTTATTTGATTTTGGCTAAAAACGACATAATCATAGTTAAAAAGACCACTGGGAATACTTTTACAAATAGATCAAAAGATGAAAATGCTCCTTTTCAACATTTTAAACTCAAATTCTCAAAAGAAAAACATTTATTGGGTATTCGTTGGATCTGGAAATTCTTAATGGTTTCGTTGAATCGATTTAGAATTTTCTGACCTTTAAAAAAGAACCTCTAAATCTGAATTCTTTGCACTTGTTTACTGGATTTTCTCTCTCCATGTAAAGCTGCCATAAGGCAGAGATCCACCCCTCCTCCCTATAGCTTACCAGAATGAACTCAGTGACCACCACTTGAAACGAATGTAGTTCCAGTCCTTCCATCTCCTCCATAACATGGGAAATGTTTGTGTTGCATGTGCACATTGGGAGACACTTCCATTTAGATGTGGTACATGCTTTTAGACGTTTTTCTTTTATATATGATGGAGTATATGGTAAAGAAAAGCCTGCCCTGCCCCCACTGCACGTACAACATAAACATGAACCCAATGGCTCCTTCCTCCTCATATAGTGGGCTGTGCCCTTGACTGACACAACATGTTGTTGAGTCGCTCAGCCCACTCCCTCTTATTATTAAAGCTCAACAAAAGTTAACCTTTGGTGAAGGAAAACAAAATGAATGGTCGTGTTTGTATGTATGGTGCATATAGGGATCAATGTTCAAACGGTTTTACCATCCCCCTGCAGCATTCCACAACACATACACCAATGAACCTAGTGGAGTTCATGTGCGCTGAAGACCTCCCCCCATCATTTCCATCCTTCCATCTCTATTCCCACAGATTACCATCCCCCACCTGTTTCTATGTGTTTCTCTGTCTCCACCTCTTCTTTCCTCATTATCAGGCAATGACACGCTCCACAATCCAAGAATATTGACGACAAGTCAGGCAAGAAAACCTCTCCTCAAATGCTTTAATTTGCAGTAATAAAAAAAAAGGAAAATTTGTTTGGAAGTTTTTGCAATCAAACATGGATGTGGTAGAATTTTGTAAAAATCTTGAAGGACACATGACTGAAAAGCAATATTTCCCGGACAAAAATGTTGATTGAAATCCTGCTCAGAAGCATGTTGAAGGTCAAACGCAGCGGCACGTGTAGCCGTGGACCAAAACAGAAATGTGATCTGGAGAAAGGCAGAGGTCTTATGAAGAGACTAACCTGTTCAATCTGTTTCATTGTGGTGACTAACATATCAGGTTACAGCTTCCTCTGTGGTCCTGACCTTTCTGATTTGCACTTGTTTACCAGGCTTAAGCTCAGGGAATATGTTTTTCCTATCCTTCAATTAAATCCATCATCTCCTTTTTAAAACATTAGTTTTGATTGCGAGAAAAAAAAAAACATTTTTGGGTGCTATTTTACCAGAAAGGATGTACAGTTTATGAAAAATAAAATAAAGAAGTAAAGTATAATATAAATGTTTTATTTAGATCTCCATTTCCATCTATAGCTCCTCACATGTGCGCGGCAGAGGGGCGTGTGCAGCTGCAGAGACCCTGCGCTCTCCACATGCCGGAGAAACGCTCCACCGCGGGATTTATGAATGGATTCGAACGCCACGCCCACCGCGGGGAGGCATCCAATGGCGCGCCGCGCCGCCTAGACCGCACCCCCACTGAGATGCTGATTGACCAATGAGAGGCTGCTCGGGGATTGTGATGTTGCATAATTTTTCGGAGAGCTTCACGTTTTTTCACGGTGACCACGGAAGTGGAATTGTGGTTTTCCACCAAGTCTGACAAATTATTAGCAACAAGCTAACCTGCTTGAGCTTCACTGCTATACGTCACTTATTAACATTTAGTTAAATATTATAAAAAAATATCTTAAAAATCTTAAATGAAAAAATATATATAATTTTTTGTTTGCAAGACTTTGTAATTATATTTATTTAATTTTTATTAGCTCATAAAATAAATAAAAGTGTCAATTATTTTCAGGGCCACCCAAAATTGTAAGGGCGGGCTCCTCTTCCTGTTCACATTACACAAGCCTTAAGTTTTTATGCTGTTTTTTAAGATTATGTAATATTTTTAATAGATTCATCATCTGTGACCAGAATAAAAAGATCCCCACTGTGTTTCCATTCAGAAGTGTTTATTCAAATATTACAGAATGATGCAATTTTATGTAACAAGAATAGAAATTGAATGCTTTTAAACTTAAAAAAAACCCCAAGGAAAGGACACATTTAAGATTATGTACATGCAAGTGACATTGAATTTGCTAAATTGTCTTAAATGACTGAATCAAATGGGAAAAATATTGAAGTGAGACTTAAATTGTTCAGCTAAGCTCATAAAAATAATGAAACGATGTGATGAAGTGGGACCCTGAAGCATCCTTCTGTTTAAAATGGCATTTTAATCTATTGTATTGCCACACACTCGTGCTTACTTTGAAGAAAAAAATCACAAACATGGTCGTTTTCTTCATTTGGAATAAATCCACACATGACATTGATGCAAAATTCTAGACAGAACGACAAAGGCCGGGGTTGAGCTTCTATCATTACATCCATATATTTTCTATTATTGAAATATTTGTACATTTAATTGTAAAAGTTAAAATGAGTTACAGTCAATTTTTAATTTAATGGCTTCCTGTCATAACATTTTGTGTTTTAGGACACTCTTGTAAAAGAGATTTGTAATCTCAATGAGTTTTCTCCTGGTTAAATAAAGGTGAAATAAATAAAAATAAAATTTAAGGTATTCAAGGAAAAATACATGGAATTGTTAAAATCCATGAAGATATATCCCACCACCATATTTCAGGGTATTATAAAATACTTATTCATTGTGTTTCAATTATATTATGAAAAAAAAAAAAATGAAAAAAATACTGTGTTAAAATAGAGGTTTATGGATGTTGGAGGTCCTTAAAGTTTTGCAAGCGCTCCGCCTTGTGGACAAAATGAGTACTGCAGCTGCGTGTGAATCAACATTTTCAGGGAAATTTATAGTTTTATGGATAGGCCCTAAAATGCTTTAACAAACTGGACTATCAATTTGTATTATCATCAAGAGATAATATTCATTATAAATATTTACTTGTCCCTGTTTCACCTTTTTTTTGCCACCAATTTAAAGAAATCAGAATCAGAAATCAATTAACTGTCATTGTTTGCACAACCAAAATTTTGATGCTCTCCATCTGCATAAGTATTATTTAAAAATGAAATAAAATAAAATGTAAGTATAAAATAATTAAAATATTTAAAAGCAAATATATACATCAAGTGCATTTTTATCCCTTAAGTAAGAAATGATTGCTCATTCTCAAAGTCTTTTTTGAATTTTAAGGAAAATAAAGCATAAATATATTGCAGATTTAAATCACCAGATTTTAATTAATTGTATGATTGTAGGGTATAAATATTTGAGAGTAAATCCTGAACCGGATGCTGATAATTCATGTAAAGAAAATGGTATGATTATGTATATAGATTGTATGATATATAAACTCTCTTCCTCCCACTCCCTTTTAAGTGATCAATTTGTGAATGATAATGTAAGATATTATCTATAATTTTTCATTAATTAATTAATTAATTTATTACTTTTTGCATTTTACATCCAAACTAGGCTCAGGAGACTACAATAAATAAATAGGGAAATTAGCATTTAAAGCCTAGTAGTGTTTTTATTCAATACACTTTTAATTATGAACATTTTATTTTATTGTTTATCCTTTTTAATGCTTTGATCTAAACTCTGATCAAGTTTCAATATATTTTTTAATATATTAAAAAAACACCGTGTTTGCAGAAGTGTGTCTATATTGTGCCTGAACATCTTTACATGTGTTTTCTAAGAAATATTCAATTACTGATACCAGTAAATGTTTCTTTTTTTTACTTTATTGATAATAAATAGGTTTATTTATCCAAATGTTATAGGAACTTACAATTTAAATGACCTCAACTTTTTCTCTGTTTCGATGATCAAAATTATGAAGGTCACGTTTATTACTTTAAATTTACTTTCTTTCATGTTTAGATTGACAAAATATAAGAAAATGCACTGTATTAAACAGACTCTTTTGCCGTCCTTCCCTCATTTCCATCCACATCAAACCACTTATTATGTCTTTTCTTCAACATATTCCAAGCCCATCTGTCTGGTGCTGATAGCTGCTGCCGCAGAGCTCAGCATGTCACAGGGAATTCAGCATTTCCATCGAGGTCTAGCAGGTGGGATTGCTGGAGCCGGTCCCTCTCTCCCCCCGTCTCTCCCTCACTTAGTCCTCATCCCTCAGTCCTTTTGACTCATTTGTGTGTATGGGTGCTGAGGGCGAACATGGACTCTCCGGGTCTTTTTGTCCTTTTATGTCTTGGTGTTTTCGATCAGGCAGCTGCTTCCTCCGTCGGTAAGGTCTGCATTAACATAATAATATAATACGATTTTGCCACCGCCTCATTGTTCGTAATCTCTGACGTAAAAGGTAATTTGCTTCAAATGTTTTACAAAAAAAAAATATTTTTACTTTAAAACTGTGTAAATACTTTTTGGCAAGTTGGTTAATATTCAAAATAGTTGCATAAAGTTAAACTGAAACATTTTTTTCTATTTTTTTTTAGAGGAAATCACCTGGTCCTACAGTGGTAAGTCAGAGTTTTTCAGTTTTTGGATGAAAATCTAATAAAAAAAATAGATTTTTTTAAAACAAAGAAAAAAACTGTGATTAAAAATCAGGATTTAATCAGATGCAGAAACTGTTAAAAAAGTTTTGAAGTAAATTGGGTTTCCTTGCTTTTAATATAAAATCTTAAACTTAAATATCATTCAATCACATGAACTATTTAAATATAAGTGTTTTCCAGAACTAAAGAAAGTCCGTATTATTGTGGCTTCTGTTGGACTGCTTTTTCTGTTCCACCCAGCATGTCCCCCTCTGTTTTCATTCTCCTCCCTCTGTCTGTATTAGTTACAGTTCAGCACGCTGGCGTGAGCACAGCGGTCACACAGATGATGAAGGGAAGGGGAGTAAAGGAAGGAGTGGGGTGGAGGAGGGAGTCAGGTGCATGAGGATGGGTGAAGGAGATGGGACGGCGTGAGGCAAAAGCACACCAAATCGGGCGCCGTATTGTTGCAGCGCACAATAAACCATGTGTTGATTGTGTTGTTGACTCACACTGGCTGCCTATGTGGGGGACAATGACTGAGTGGAAATGAATGGGGCACATAGATGACCCCTGTCTGCGTGTATTCAGGACACTAATGTATAGCTCGTATGGAACACAGTTCTAAAGTTGGTGTCCATTCACATTTGAGATGTTTTTGGGGGGACAACAGGTCCTGTAAGCAGTTCAGCTAATTTCTGAGCCTTCTAAAACGTTTTAAATAAAGAGCTATTGAAGGCCGCTGAATGAGTGAGGCTGAGCGTGAGGAACGGCGTGTGGTAATGACCAGTTTTCCATACAAAAGAAAAGAATCTCCAATCGGCCACCGTAGAACCGTAGAACGGGTGCAGAGGGTCCAAATATTTGCCCTCTTGTTGCCGTGGCAACTGATTGCGGTGCCAGGGGACGCATTTTTGAATGGGTGAGGAGGAACAAGGTATCAGACATTAGTGGCCTGGTAGCAGATTGTTAAATGGTGCGTGTCTGCATCACTAATGAAGAGAAAACAATAGTTATAGGTGTGTGAGAGAGAGGGGTATAATTGGAACGGCAGAAGTTTTTCTAAATTAAAGTTTACTAACTGTTATAGCTACAACTATGTAAATACTTTTATCTATTCATTTGTGAAGAAGATTGAAAGAAAAAGAAAATACATATTGTCAATAGTGTGTTGTTTAGGAAAAGACAATTTGCCCTTCAGTTGTTTAAATATAATTATTAAAATGAGACTTTGTGACTTTCCACATATTAAAAAAAATTTTAGAACACTAAAAATGACAGATTATACCTGTTTCTACCAAAAATTTGATTAAAGTAAAATAAATTAACTTTTGTCTTAATAAATCTCAGTCTCAAGTGTGGAAATTAAAATAAAACTTCCCGAAACACAAATCTTGTTGCCTTAAGTCCCACTCTAATTATTCCCAGTGTTTTTTTAAATATGATTACCATATTTTCCGGTGTATAAGTCGCAGTTTTTTTATCCAGGGGTGCGTCTTATTCATAGTTTTTTTTTTCTTTTTAGACATTAGTTGGCGCATATATTTGTTATTTTCCCAGTTGTCTTTTTGTTTCCTCTAACAACCACTAGAGGGAGCTGCATTCTGTCATCGACAGAAGAAGTGTTGTCCAAAACAAACATGGAAGAGAATCTGATGGTTTTCCTCTGAAACTTTGCTATTTTTCTTATACAGATCAAAACATTAGCATTCTTGTATTTCTTTCATTATTTTTTTTTTTAAGTTACGCCGGGCTTAGCAGATTTGTTCTGAAACGTCAGACTTTTCTCGTAAAAGTGCGACTTATCCTCCAGAGCGACTTAGGTTTTCTTCTTCTTGATCAGATGTATTTTGTTCCTGCGACTTATACTCCGGAAAATGTTGTTTTTGGCCAAAATTTGAAATCCTGCGTCAGTAGGACACAGTTTCTGAGTAGAAAATTTACCTTTGAGTTTTGGTGCGGAGTAAACCTGCCCCCATCATCCCTTTGTCAACACTTCCTCCCTCTAGCTTACAGCCCCTCACACCCCCAACCTAACATTAGCAGTGCAACAAAAATGGCGAGCAATACTGGAGTTATCCAGCTGTACAGTTAAATGTCAACTCGGGCAAGGAAAGCAAAGTGCATGGATCTAGTCGTCTACAAGGAGATGAATCAGAATGGAGAGGAATTCGTCATAATGACAAGCTTTTCATTTTTTTTTCATCTACTCCTGATTCATTTAAAAACTCAGAAATGCTAATGTACTCCTAATTTTCTTAATATATATCCTCTATCGTGAGAACAATTCTACAAGAAGACCAATTTTCTTGGAGTGGGTTTTTAGGTAGAGGAGTTGGACTTTCTGCTATAAAACATGGGTGAATTTCAGTCATTTAGCTTAATTTTACCCTCTGAAAACAACCATTTATGAAGTCTGATAAAGTCTCTGTTTATAAAAACTGGATCTTAGAAAATTGTGACGATTTTTGTGCAAAAGGACAGATCATCTACAAATAAAACATTCACATGTACTACTAAATACAAGCTTCAAATCCTGAAATTTTTGTTTCTGAATGGCTGCAATGACGGTGTGAGACCCACAATGCTCATGTGACAAGACTTTGTGGCAGAAACTAATTTAAGTCAAATATAATAAAACTGTGAGAAAAAAGGAATGACAATAGAATATGGATGGACTGAGTAGAAATCAGTAGAAACAGCTGAGAAATAGAAATCTAGTAGGGTTAAACATGTCGATAACAGAGACAAAAACATTAAAATTCAATAAAGTTTTGAAATGTTAAAGCTGAAACATTATAGGTAAAAAAATCCCTTCAGCATTTTGACTAAAATTTGAATCAGTTCAATTCTGTAATGTTCATTTCGTTATCTTCTTTGTCTGAACGATGTGTGACAGTGTTTTGGTGGGTAAACCATGGCAACGTTTGTTTAACGCACTCTCCTTGTTGTTTAAATTCAGCTTCTTGGACTCTCTTTCTGTTCTCTTGCCAAGGACCGGAGCAGAAAAGCCTTTTGTCTTTCAGAGAACTGAAGCTCTGATCAGCCTCCTCTTGACTCTCTTTCACTATTTTTTGTTACTTTTCCATGTGTTTCTAGGAGAAGTTATGTCCACATTAGTGTAACTTGTGCTGTATGTTATGGTTTAAAATAACAGATGTAACAATAAGCCTTATATGTTCTAGCTGCAACAAATTTGTGTTACTCCTTTGTGTGGTGAATTTAGCAAAAATAAGTCATTAACATTTACTATTTGGGCCTAATGGCGCCTGCTAAACAGTCATATGAGTCAGCCAGAAAATTCAAAAATAAATTGTATTTCAAATTATTGTTTAAAAATAACTTTAAATACATTGTTAACTGAAAAAAATATATTAACTCTGAAATTCTTCAGATATCTTGTTTATTTTGCTATAATTTTTTCTTCAAAAGATTTGAAGAATCAGTTTGATTAACATGACAAAAACTTAAATACAGATTAAGCTTAACCTATTGCATCACATTATGCTTAATAAAAACACTCAGAAATGATGGGAATCTAAGGATTTACTTCAGTAAATTGCAATGGCAGGACAGTATTTAGTAAAAAAAAGTTGCATTACCTGCGATAATGGTTATCTGAATGTTGATTGCTGATTGTGGTCACTGAATATGCTGAAGATGTTTGCTGAAGAAATGTACTGTAATTGCTGAAAGGATTGGCTGAAGAATCTAAAGCTATTTGCATAATGCTAACGTTGCTAAAGGACTTAAAGTTGCAGAGAGTGCGCATAGGATTTAAAGAATTTCTTGAGAAACTGCAAAATTATTTTTAAATGTGTAAAAATTCTGAATGCGCAAAATGCTAGCGCATTGCAAAAATAATAGCTTAACTCCAAATTAGGCCAAAAAAAACAAATTCACCAAAAACATTAGCATATTGCTAAAATATTAGTTTAACTCAAATTTAGCCCCAAAAATCTCAGTATATGCCAAGTTAACCCCAAAAGCTAACACGTTGCTATATTAGCTTAACTCAAAATAAGCTCAAAAACCCCAGTAGATGCCAAATTAGCCCAAAAAAAGAGCTAAAACGTTGCTAAAATATTAATTTAACTCAGAATTAGCCCTAAAAAACCTCAGTAGATGCCAAATTAGCCAAAAAAAAAAAAGGAAACACATATCTGAACATATTTGATCAATGAGTTACTTCAACAAGAGATGTGCCATATGCATCTTCGGTTTCAGTTTGTTTGGAAATTAATATTTTTCAGAAGTTTTTTCATTTTTTTAAGGATATTAGGAAGTTAAAACAAACTTCTTCCCTTTTCACTGAACTTATATTTACTAAATTTCTCCTATATAACATCCCCCTCTCTGCCACGAGGCTTTGAATGTAAAGAGAAGATAGAGGGATGATTGTTCTGCATAATTAGAGGCCGATCAACGGAGGCCTTTCACCGATAAACAGAGAGCCAGTGGGCTGTGTGATTGGGTGACATCACTGTTTCTCCTTTTTTCTCTGCCGAAGGTTTGATTGGTCAATCTGAGTGGTCAGAGTATTTTCCGGAATGTGGTGGCACTTCCCAGTCACCAGTGGATGTAATAACCACTCAGACTAGGTTCGATCCCAGTCTGAGTCCGGTGACGCCCCTGGGCTACAGCCAACACGGCAACCAGCCCTTCACGCTGTACAACAACAGGCACACAGGTAACTCTGGAACCACCGGCTTCATTTCTCTGCTCCATGTTGTTACAAACCTTCATCACTGTATGACCACATACATAAGATCTTTTCTAGGGATGGGCCGATATCTTTTTTTCTTGACGATATACTGGTCATCAGGACACAGTCACAGTACCGGACGCAGACTAGTCCTCAGGAAGCATACTGGTCCTCAGGACGCAGTACCGGATGCATACTGGTCCTCAGGACGCAGACTAGTCCTCAGGATGCATACTGGTCTTCAGGACATGGTAACACACGCGGACTGGTCCTCAGGATACAGTAGCACATGCGAATTGGTCCTTAGGACGCAGTACCGGATGCAAACTAGTCCTCAGGACACAGACTGGTTCTCAGGACGCAGTACCGGACGCAGACTGGTCCTCAGGACGCAGACCTTTCCTCAGGACGCGGTACTGGACGTAGACTGGTCCTCAGGATGCAGACTGGTCCTCAGGACGCAGACCTTTCCTCAGGACGCGGTACCGGACGTAGACTGGTCCTCAGGATGCAGACTGGTCCTCAGGACGCGGTACCGGAAGTAAACTGGTCCTCAGGACGCGGTACCGGATGCAGACTGGTCCTCAGGATGCAGACTGGTCCTCAGGACGCAGACTGGTCCTCAGGACGCAGTACCGGATGCAGACTGGTCCTCAGGACGCATACTGGTCCTCAGGACGCAGACTGGTCTTCAGGACATGGTAACACATGCGGACTGGTCCTCAGGACACGGTAGCACATGCAAACTGGTCCTTAGGACGCAGTACCGGATGCAAACTAGTCCTCAGGACACAGACTGGTTCTCAGGACGCAATACCGGACGCAGACTGGTCCTCAGGATGCAGACTGGTCCTCAGGACGCAGACCTTTCCTCAGGACGCGGTACCGGACGTAGACTGGTCCTCAGGATGCAGACTGGTCCTCAGGACGCGGTACCGGAAGTAGACTGGTCCTCAGGACGCGGTACCGGATGCAGACTGGTCCTCAGGACGCAGTACCAGATGCAGACTGGTCCTCAGGACGCAGACTGGTCCTCAGGACGCGGACTGGCCCTTAGGATGTGGCCGATACCAGTACTCTAACCCAGTTCTGGTACCCTAACCCTAACCCGGCACCGGTGCAACACTGCACGCGGTACCAGATACAGTACTGGACCCAACCCGGCCCAAATTGGGCTTGGACTCAAACCGGTAACGAGTTAGGGTTAGGGTAATGGTACTAGGCTAGGGTACCACTGCGTTCCGGGTCCCAGTATGGGCCGGCTCTGGTTCGAGGCCCGTAGGTTGGGACCTGTGATTTAATGGGAACAGCCAGCACCTCAAAAAATGACGAGTTGTTTTTTAAACAATGACTCGTCATTGTTTAAAAAAATGAGAGTTTTAAACATACAGAAAGGGATCTCATAGGAAAAACTGTGAAAATATGTATGAAAACTTTCAGACCATTTATTGACTATTAGATGTGACTGTAAATTGTGAGCTTTCCAGTGCCAGGGTTCTATATGGAACAAGTATCCATGTCAAAAATAAAGTGTATCAGTCAGACAGAAAACAGTCAGAAAAATGGTAAATGACGTATACTTGTATAGCGCTTTCTACCCTCCTTCGAGGGCCCAAAGCACTTCACAGTCACAGACACATTCACCCATTCACACACACATTCACACACTGGTGGTGGCTCCGCTTCCGAACACTGGCGCCAACCTCCCACCAGAGGCAATTCGGGGTTCAGTGTCTTGCCCAAGGACACTTCAACACATGGGTGGGCAAGGCGGGAGTCAAACCCGCTCACTTCTGATCAGGAGTCGACCGCCCTACCACTACACCACAGCCGCTCGGTGGATTTTTTTAGTATTGGTCCAATACGATAAACTCAAATTATGCAAATATCTATACCGTCACCGATGTATCGCCCATCCCTAATCTTTACCACTGGACAGAGTTAACTTTTTTTTTTTTTTTTTTTTTTTACATTGGATTTTTGATCAGCGATTATTGAGATGCCAGAATGGATGGGATTAGGGGGGCTGCCATGGCTCTTTACTGCGGTACAGCTGCACCTTCACTGGGGTAACGGAGGTTCCAACCAGCGAGGCAGTGAACACACCATCAACGGGATGAGTGCAGACGCAGAGGTACAGTCTACTGCTTTACTCTGAAAAAGGAACATTACCACAAAGTAGTAAACCAGCAGATTTCATAGGGAAAATGATAACTGTTAAAGCTTAAATCACTGGCTTTTAAATGAGACAACAGTTCAGTAACAGTGTTAGCAGTGAGGAGCAGCCTGTTCCTCATCCGTGTGTTCTTCATGTCTTCAGCTACACGTGGTGCACTACAACTCTGAGCTGTACCCCAACATGTCTGCAGCCATGACGCAGAAGGACGGCTTGGCGGTTTTAGGGATCCTCATTGTGGTATTGACACAACACACCAATGCAATTCTTACTGTTAAAGGTCAAGAATATCGTAGACCTGCTTTTGTTCCAGCTGCAGTGTTTGAGCGGCGTAAGCTTGAATTTGATTTCCCAGACAGGTGAGGAGACCAACCCAGGATTTAACAACATCCTCAACTACCTGAGTCGAATCAAACACTTTGGTAGGCTTGACTCCTTTTACTATTATAGTTTGAATTGGAACTAAATACATGTAAGCGACTTCCACATGTTCTTCACACTTTAAAGAAAAAATATCTTATATCCCATTAGGACAAAAAGTGTTCATCCCTGCATTTGACATCCAGTCCCTGCTCCCTGAGGACCTGGGACGCTACTATAGATACAACGGCTCCCTGACGACACCCCCCTGCTACCAGAGCGTCATCTGGACAGTGTTTCATGAAAGGGTTCAAATCTCAAAGGCACAGGTTGGTCTGAAATGGACAGAACAACTGACATTCATTAAGAGGAATTATTTTATAATTTAAAATTGTTATATTGTACATTTTTGCAGGTTAAGATTCTTTTATGTGGAATCATGAAAGCACACTGAATTGAAGGTGTTTATGTTTCTTCTTTGCACATATGTTCTGGTGATCCATTTATTTTTTAAAACTTCTGGTTAAATTTTGATTAAATTATATAGTTGTTGGTTCTTTATAACAGTGACTTTCACTCTAAAACTCAGTGGATCACTGATCTTAAGCAGAAGAGTACTTATTTTAAAAAATCTGATTTTTTATTTTTTTTAAATAAAAAAAAACATGATTAATTCAAAACCTTGTAATTATTCAGTTCTACTCAGATTTGTATGGAGCCCTAGACATGTCATTCTGATAAATAAATAACTTTCTTGGATTAATAATTTGGAGCCACAAATTAGTATTTAAGTACGTTTAACTTCTACTGCTAATTTAATTACCACAAAATACTAATTTGTGTGTATAAAATAAAAGTTAAGACAAAATGATAATTCATGTCCAAAAAATACTACTTTGTTCGCACAAAATGCAAATTTATTGACACATAAAACTAATTATTGTGAACAAAATGCTTATTTGTGCCAACAAAATACTAATCTGTGTGCACAAAAAGCTAATTTGTTAGCACACAATACTGATTCTTGTGCACAAAATGATAATTTATGTCCAAAAAAATACTAATTTGTTTGTACAAAAATACCAATTGCCATGCACAAAATCCTCATTTGTTGCCACAAGTTATTATTTAAGCAACAATATGTTTCTTTTTTTGTTTTGAATGTCATGTCCAGGCTTCCGTAGATTAACAGAAGTCAGAATAAATTAGAATATTAAGAATTATTTATTAAGTTATGCGTCATGTGCCAAACACAATAAAAAAACACATCATGATTTGAATGAATTTGTTATTATTTTGTTTTTCTCACGTTCCAAACTTATAGCAGCAACATGTTTTTTTTAATGTCATAACATCTGTAACAACAGCAGAGAACACACCTTATAGTGAGTTTTTGTCCTTCTGAGAATGATGTATCAGTCATTTTAGAAGAAGCATTTCTGGGCTTAAAATGGAAACAAAGTTCTAGTGTTTACCACTTCGTCAACAGCTGCTTTCATAAAATAATATTAATTGAAAAATGCATTTGACAAAAGGGTGAAAAGTTTGGTTTATAATAGAAATTTCAATTTCAGGCTGGTATAACATAAACTTTTAGGCCGTTTAGAGGTCCATTTGTTTACCTCTCTGCACTAATTCAGCTCAATAAAAGAGTATTTTGAAGCACCAGTATATATTCACCATGATCATTTTTTTTCTTTACATCTCTACTGCAGCTGCTCAAATTGGAGACAATACTTTACTCCAGTAAAGCAGAAGACCCAGAGAAGATGCTGCTGCAGGACAATTACAGAGTAACTCAAGCACTCAACCAGAGAGTCGTCTTCACCTCCTTCTCTGCAGGTCAGAGCAAACGACAGCATGAAGGAGGATGAACTCTATGCACCATTTTAAGAAACGTTTAACACTTGATGGAATGGCTAAAGTGTGTATATTTCACTTTATTGCCTACTACAACTACTACTTAAACAGGCTGATTTAAAGCTAGTGTGAGAAATAGCTTTGCTCCAAGCAGCAGTTTCTCACTGGTGTGCTGGCCACTGCTCCAAATCCAAAACTATTTTGCAAACCAGTAGGTGCCCGAGTTAGCAATTAGTGCAGGCTCAGTGGAAAAAGGGATTGTTGAGAAAAGATGAGAACGATTACCAGTGATTTACAGAGAAAAAAATAAAAGAGTGAGAGAGGAAGGGAGAAAGCAAGGGGATGTTGGTTTGCAAGCTAATCAGAAAGTCGAACTTGGAGGGGGAAAAAAATAAAAAAGTAAACAGTGAGTCTATTGTTGTTACAAAAGTCCAGCTGACAAAAGAAGACAGAGGCAGAAGAGGGATGCAGAGCAGAGGACAAAGATAAAGCTGAAAGAATTTGTGTTGAGTACTCATTGTGGTGAGTGACTGAACTGGAAGGAAAGTGACACCAGTGGAAAAAAAAAACATCCTCCTGGATGAATTAACCAACAATACAATGTGAAAATGAAAAACTTTTCTTTTTTTGCAGATTCGGGGAAGGAGCTTTCCTCTGGTAAATCTGCACATCAATAGAATGCCCCAAAGTACGTTGGTGATTTTCAGACTCTCATTCTGTTATTTCTCCTGCAGGGGAAGTGACAGCCATAGTTATAGGGGTGATGTGCGGCTGTGTGGGCCTGGCAGTAATCGTCCGCTTCATCGTCAAGACAATACGGTAAAGACTCATGCCGTACCCACCGGGGCTTGCCAAAAAATGCTAATCAGTGTACGCAGTCAGCTGAGGGAGTCCTGAATGATGATGACTCCACCCCCCTCACTCTGCTCTCCTTTTTTTGACAGATTTTTAAAAGTCCTCCACCTTGAGACAGTTGTGGTAAACAGGTGGTTTACCTGATACTACTGACACGGATGTTTAACTATCATTGACTCCCTTTTGATTTATTTGTACTTAACACATTTACTTTTACATTTCAGAGTAAAACAAATAATTTCTCACAATTTATTGCATAAAAATTTGAACCATACAGATTTGGGGAGTTTTATGCAAATATTTTATTGGCACATAAAAACTCGATCACACTTTCAACAATTTCAGCAATCTCTGTATCAAAACGTTCAGCTCGTTCAGGACATTACTGCTAGTTCTGTTTAGTATTCATAAACTTTATAGTTTTGAAATATTGAGCAAAATATGCCCTATAGGAAATTAATGAAAAATTGTTCAAATCCTTTAAAAACTTTGTGCACTTTGAAACTTGTAAACTTGAACTGCATATTTTAAGGTACTCACCATTCAAACTTAAAAATAGTGATCGTTGTTCTGGCTAATTTGGACATTCTTCCAGTTTTTAGGATAATTTAGGGCTAAAATGTAAGCATTGTGCTCGCTGTTTTGGCAAAATTAGACATTTTTTCTACTTTTTTTTTTAGGATAATTTAGAGTTTAGCTAAAATTTTAGCATTATGCTAGCTGTTTCAGCTAATTTAGAAATATTTCTATTTTTTGAGCCAACTTGGAATTTAGCTAATAGCTAATATTTTTTTTTTTACATTTTACTAGCTGTTTTGTCTTATTTAGACCTTTTTTCCCAGTTTTTTTTAGCATAATTTGGAGTTTAGCTAATAGCTAAAATATTGTCAAAATTTGACTTTTTTCCATTTTTGGGGGATTGGAGTCTAGGTAATATTTAGTGTCATGCTCGCTGTTTGGCTAAATTAGACATTTTTTTCTGATTTTTATTTTTATGTATTTTTTTTAGGATTATTTGGAGTTTGGGTAATATTTTACCCTTATACTAGCTGTTTTGGGTAATTTAGACATTTTTCCATTTTTCTTTAAGGATATTTGGCATTTAGCTAATATTTTAGCAAGCTTCCGGCTTTGGCACTTTCAGCTATCAGCTCTCTCAACTTCAGCAGCCACATTCAGCTACAGCATCCACACTAGTAAACACCGTTAAATCCAAGAATCTAAGAAAATTTGAGATCGAGGAATTTTATTTTAATATAATTGGAAAAAAAGTCAAGCATGAAGGGGTTAATGCTGTATGTTTTTCAAAAACATGACTAAAATGTTTAGATTTGGTGAGATTGTAAGCTGCATAGTAATTTTATTTCAAGACTATAAAGATTAGAGTATTTGGAACAAACCTGGAGAAACAGCAGTTCCTTGCTCCCTGTGAGCAACAAATAACTCTTGAACCTGTTTGCTTGGATTTCTGCAGAAATGTAAGCAAGTGCATAATCCTCTTTGTTGAGTCAGACCATGAAAAGCTAAAAGCCAACTTAAGATCAGCGCTGGGATAATCTGATCATCTGACCTCTTCTGCAGTAACCCGCATGCTTTCCAGTCCCTGCCTTTTCCCATAATTCCATCTGATTCATTACTGTGAACTGTGACTCTCTGCATGGGTTTGATCAAATATGCATTTTGAGTTCCTAAACAGTGATTAGCCTCAACGCTCTTACTGTTGTGCATGTTTTTTTCTGTCACAAAAACAGCTTGTAAATGTCTGATCAAATTAAAATTTGAGGAATTTAGAAGTAGAATAGATCCTGACATTAGGAAGCCAGAGCGACGTGTAACCATTAGCAGGTTTTTGCTACAATACTTCCCCAGACATGTCTGTTAGCAGTCCTAATCAGTCTTTTTTTAACAATGATTTTAAAATGTTTTATCATCTTTCTATGTTTGATTGTTCTTCTGTGATTCTGCCTTTCGATCATGTGACAGTTCTACCTCTAGCTGGGACGTCCTGCACAATAACCGGCCCGCTCCGATGCCAAGGTCACTGTTCCATATAATCACCTCTAGCCTAAAACTGTGCCACACCTCTTTTAACTGTTTCTGTTAGACTTTAACACTCCTGGCAGCATTAATACTGAAAGATGTTGCAGACTGTACTAATAAAACACAGTTATATATACTAATTATTTAGGATATGTATACAGTGAAAGTTTAATTTGAAGTACTTCCTTAAATTGTTTCATTAATTAGTTTGTATGAGTATTTATTCTTTCCGACTCCACTTTAGTTTCTCTAAAACATATAAATACCTGTCAGTGCCAGCATATCTGATAAACTGTGGTTAATATCTATGTGATATACGATTGCTTTATTTTTACTTAACTTAATTTTTAGGCTAAAAGTTCATTTATGCAGTTTGTTAAGCTGCATGCTAACAACAAAAATGACAAATTGCGATATTAAATTTCATTTTTTTTTTTTTTTAAATAATTACATATTTTGTCCTTCATCTTGTTGGAAAATCCTTCAATAAAGACAATCAGGAAAGTGGGTAAAACCACATGAAGATGATGACCACCTTCACCTAGAGCAGGGGTCTGCAACCTGCAGCTCCGCCCCTCCATTGTGGCTCTTTGGTTTTTTATAAACATTTTAATAACATTTTATTTTAGGATAAAGTACGTATGTTGTAAACCTAAAAAAAAGTAAAGTGACTTGAACTTTATTCACCTCATTCAAAAACAGTTGAAGGACGACATGAATCATTCATCAAGGATCCTAAGAACGGTAAATCTCCATCAACCCTTAGTGATTATCAACGTCATACTGACACATTTGGACTAAATTTTCAGCTTCATTTATTGTCAGTAAGCACAACCGGGATAAAGGTTCTTTCAGTTTTTATCCACTGGATTATAGAGCAGACTTTCTATATTTGACAAATTCTTGGATTTATTTTAAAGTGTTCCTCATGGTTTTAATATATTGTAGGGGTCACTTTATTAGCTCTGATTTAGTTTTTGTTGGTTATATTTAGGAATTTGTGGTTGAAATGCACAAGAAACAGAAATATATATATATATATATATATATATATATATATATTTAAATATCATTGATGACTTTACACTTCCTGCTACATTTGCTGCATTGACATGATTCTATGGTATAGGATGTCTTTTATTTTGAAAGGAAGTCATGCAAACTTCTCTCAAAAGTCATAAACTCATATTTTTTTAGGAGCCATTTTCTCTTTATAGAGAATGGTCTATTTAAATGTATCATGTGAGTATCAAAAACATGAATATAAATCAGTATGTTATTTTTCTAAAGGGTGAGTGAAGACTTTGTGGTTCCTATTGAGTTTAGTTTGGTGAGAAATCGACCAGAATGGTTCTTTTAGAGTTGAAGGTTGCAGACCCATGGTCTATGATGCTGGTCTGCAGGAGTAATAAGAAAAAAGTACTAATTAGAAGAAATCTTTGACATTTTTTACATGTTCCTTTGAAGCTTATAAGAAATATGTATTTTATTTAAGCAAAAGAACAGTTCTTAGATGAACAATTTCATAGTTATTTAATTACAAATCACTCCTGACTGTTCAGTTATTTATTATATCATCATTAAAGACTTTGTAATAAAGTGATACCCCTAAAAGATGGAGGTGATAACATTTGCTAACATATACAGCTTCTACTATCTTAAATGAACTAACTCATTAGTTTTTTAGTGGAGCTGAGAGGACCTCTGCTGGAAATGAGGAGAACTGCACCAACATAGGTGGCTAAACTCAGACTGAACTATTTTCCTTTTTGTCTTTCAGGATTAACGAACCAGAGAAGGAAAAGCAGAAAAAACAAGAGCTGGTTTTAAACTCGTCCTCTGCAGCTGACAGGAAGGATGAGCCCTCTCCGTCCTGTAAAAGCGAGCCCTAGATGGCTGCAACCTTTGCTTCAAGCTTGACACTTCAAGCCGTCTTGTCTTTGTTATCAAAAGGCAACTAGAAAACAATAAATCTTAACCAGAAGTGACAGAGAGGTCTAGAGGCTGCTGTACTGATGGTTGTTTTCCAGCTGTTTTCATTGACATCAGAAGTCAGTGCACTTGATGTAAACAAGACATTTAAGACATGCGTCCCTCATGTACGGTGATATATTCATGTAAATACATAATTTAATGAGGAATAAAATGTTGAAACCACATTCACTACATTAAATCCAATTGTTCTGTTTTGGAATTAATCCACTTTTTATTCCTGCAAAGATGTGAAGATTTGAAAAATGCAGGATTTGGTTTTACAGATTCTCTCTAAATATGTTCAAACTGAGCTTCAATCAGGAGGTTTTGTTGTCAAACAGGGAATTGTTTTTGTGCTGCTTTTGTTCCATTGACAGATCATTTTTGGTTCTTTTTTTGATATTTATGTTGTTATTTTATCTAACCTGCTAACATCAGCATCACATTAAAACACATGAATGTTGACTGGAGTTCTTCATTCTGAAGTCTTAGTTTCTACCCTTTATATTTCTTAATATTGTGATACTAATATTAGCAAAGTGTTATGACCTTTCACATTAAGTCAGTGTTTAAATGTTTTTATCCTCTCGTTACAGTGAAGAAGGTTGTTTGATTTTAAATATACATCATGTTTATGTTTCAGTTTTTCCCCATCTGTCGATTTAAAAATGCAGTTTTCAGATGATCCTAGTCAGGTTCTGTCAGGTTTTGTGGTGTGAAGAGCTCTAGAGAAGAAGACGGGTTCTCTGGAGGGATGAATCACACTTTTCCATCTGGAATCGGATAGACTGTAGATGTTTATTAGTTATCTGATAGACATCTATGTCTATTAGACAACTAATATATCTAATAACTAACACATCTACAATAGATGAATATTAGTTATTTAATTTACATACATTATGAGACTATTCCTGTAGGTAACGCTCACAAAAGTATATTGTAGACACAGTATCTATTAGATATCTAATAAATATCATGTGTCCGGTAGGAAGAAACCACCCAAATGGTGTGTTTACAACGCACAAGGTATGATGGGAGCACATTGGAATTAGGTGTGGAAAGCAGTCTGTTATAGATCTAAATTGCAATATACAATTGACAAATTAATGTCTATCAGATGCATTTAAATATCTAATAGATGTGTCTAGTGCCTAGTGTGTGAATACACATCTTTGAAATAAAGGTCATATCTGACTGAGGTGGTTTTGTAGATGCACGAAAACGAAAAAAAAAAGACTTCTAAAGTTTTGTGACAGCCTGACTTTAGAAGGAAACAGTGCGGCCAAGAGAGCAGGGCTATATTTGGACATAATTTCTAGAACTCTACAATAAGAGAAGTGAATGATGAAAAGATAGAAACAGCAGAACGAATTAGCAGAGAACGCATCAACTGCTGTTAAAACAGGGTAAGTGTGTTCCCTTTGCTACATCCCAATAGTTTTGAATGTTTTGTTAAATTGTTAATAATACAAGTTTTTTTTTATAAATTATCTATTTATAGAAGTATAAATGCATTTCCAAATAAATGTATTTTTTTCATCTGCAGGACTCCTGGATGATGGCTGCTCGCACAGTTCTTCTCCTTTTTGCAGTTTGCCTCGGACAGCAAACCTCTTTTTACAACCTAAAACCCTGCCAGAAATCCAACAACAACAATGCCTACGACAGATTCATCAGACGCCACATTCCACCCAACAGTCCAACCACTCTCAACAAGTCTGTCTGGGAGAGATTCATTAAGAATCATGGACTCTGTGAGAGATCTGTACAGTCATTTCTTCATCCAAATGATAAGAACAGAGTGAAAGCTGTCTGCACAAAAAGAGGAGGGAAAGTGTACGAGGGGAATCTGTGCATCAGCCTGAAGGAGTTCAGTTTCATCACTGTGAGGTACGGAGTGGGAAGCTGTCGTGTCAAAAGTGTTAGAAAGGAAAAAAAACAAACATCTGATCCTGGCTTGTGATAAAGTGAACAACAAGTGCCTGCCCGTCCACTTTGAGAAAAATCCTGATAATGAAAAGCCGAGTGAAGATGCCAGACTCTGTGGGGCTCCGAGACGCTGGGCTGAATAGGACTTGATATCCTGTTAACCATATGAACAAAATGTATGACTACAGTTGATGTAGAAATTATGTTGACATGATTCTGTTTAATCTTTTTCCCTTCCATGTGATCAAAATGAGTCATTTAGTTGATCAACATTACTGTAACTAATGCAAACTTATTATTAAATGGAAAGCAAATGAACATGCTGTCTATTTGTGCCTCATTTTTATTTGACTTTGTGTTAAAATCCTGTTGAAAACATCACACTATGGTTAAATCTGATCAACTACAAACAAAAACCAAATGCATTATAACCAAAACACCTATATACATTTTCAATCTATTTATGTAAACCTCCCTTGAGACCACTCTTTTACACGTTCAAATGATTCAGCTCGTTCAGGACATTGCCGCTAGTACTTTTTGGTGTTCTGATAAAGAATAAATAAGAAATTGCAAAAAAACTGTGCACATTTAAGCTTGTGAACTTATACATATCAAGAGACATAATTCAGGCTTTAAAATGTTCAGAAACTATTGGGATTTTCAGGGTAATTTGGAGTTTAGTTTTTTTGTTTTAGCAACATGCTAGCTGTTTTTGTCAAATGTAGGCTACTTTCCAGTTTTTTAGGATGATCTGGAGTTTTGCTAACATTTTAGCATTTTATAGCTGTCCTGGCTAATTCAGACATTTTTTAAAAGCTTTTTTGTGGCTAATTTGGAGTATAGCAAATTATATTTTAACAATATGATAGTTGTTTTGGCAAAATTAGACATCTTTTCCAGTTTTTTTTTTTTTTGATAATTTGGAGTTTAGCTAATATGCTAGCATTATGCTAACTGTTTTGGACATTTTTTTCAATTTGTCTAGGCTAACTTCTAGTTTTGCTAACATTTTAGCATTATGCTAGCTGTTTTGTCTAATTTAGACATTTTTCCCAGCTTTTTTGTGGCTAATTTGGAGTTTAGCTGATATTTTAATAATTTTTGTCAATAGTTTTATCAGCTTCAGCCTCTTCAGCCATCAGCTCTTTCATCTTCAGCAGCCACATTCAGTTTACAGAGTTCACACTTGCATTATCGCAGCTAATCCCATAATTCTAGTTAATATTTGTGTCTGACAGAAATCTGTTTATTTTATTGCTAAAAACATCCTGAGCAGAGATCAATCTTTTGGACTCCGCATAGCAAAACTGCATGATCTAAACCAAACAAAAACAGAAGTTCAACATAACTTGATACATCTAAGCAACTGTGAGTTTGAGAAACCACAATTAGTTCCTGTTATATGTAACATATGGTCGACATGAGTTGAAGAATATGAATGTTAAAGAATATTAAAGTTTTAGAAATGAAACATTTACAAAAGATAAAGAGAATTAGTAATCATAGAAGTTTTTTTTAAATGACCATTCATTTTTAATATAACTAAAAGTGTTTGACTTCAGGGATGGTTAAATGTTTTTGTCTGTCTTTAAACAGAGAAAATATAGACAATTCAAAGGTTTAGAATGAACGGAGTAACTGTTGTCGTTTTATTGATTCAAGTAAATTTTTAGTTTCAGAAATGATGAGGGATTACTGAGTCAAGATTATAGAAAACTCTTCAGTTCCTCTTTTTGCTAAAGGATGCCTAAACTGTTCACACATTGAAATGTGTTAGTGATAAACAATATTAAAAATAACCTTAAGAGACCCTACGATTAAAGAAAAACACACATTGATCGCTCTTAATGTGTCGTTTACTTTTATTTTGAAAAACTGTGTATTTAAACCTGAATTTATAAGAGGAGAATGACATTTCTTTTGAGATTCACAAACATGAATATTCCCTATTTTTGAGTAATTTTTTTTAAAATCAACAATAAAAAGGTTAAAATAATTTATGTAGATAAGTAATTCCCAGGTTTTATGACCAGAACAGTTATAACATGTTCTAAATGTGGTCAGCTCACATATTTTAATGCAAACCTTTCTTTATGTGGTGATATGAAAATATGAAAACCATTTCATGTATGTAAAGTAGATGACAGTTTCTGAGTGTAAAACTCCTTGTGAGAGTGTCATAAACTAGCCTCTGGCTTCTGGCTACACTTTCGCTGTCATTGTGATTGAAATATTTACTACTTCAATCTATTTACTAAATGTATTATTTACATAAACTGCACATATTTGGATTTGACTTCATGGACTTAATGGTCAGAGTGAACTTTCTTGGTGAAATTTGCTTTTTATTGAACAGAGATCAAATGAAAGAATAAGTTACTCCAGATTGTTGCTCTTAGAGCAAATTTACCTCCACAGACCCTCACAGAAAACTCTTTAAAACATTTGATGCTTTAGTTTTATAGAAAAGCCTTGAAGTCCTGCGACAGACTGGCGACCTGTTCACCCGCCTTTGCCCAGCAGTAGCTGGAATAAGGTCTGGCATCCTTGGATTTAGGAGTTCTACAAATCGTAGAAACCAAAACTTCAAAGCACAAACAAACATGCATTCCAACATAGTCTTCTTTGCTTCATAACATTAACAAAAATTAACAAATAAAATAAAAAGAATATTGATTGTAACAGAACTTCCCCCATATTTCAGCTTGTCCATTTGCAAATCTGGCTACCACTTACATACATATAACTGCCTCTATTTATATGTATTCATCTTACAGAATTCACATTTGCATTATCACAGCTAATCCCATATTTCTAGTTAATATTTGTCACTGAAAAAATCTGTTATTTTATTACTAAAAACATCCTGAGCAGAGATCAGTATTTTGGACTCCGTTTAATAAAACTGCTGAATCTAAAACTAACAAAAACAGAAGTTGAGCATCTGCTACGTGTAAGCAAGCATGAGTTTGACAAACCGTGATTAGTTCCTGTTATATAAATATGATATATAGATATGTTTTCACATAATCTGTCCCATTGGTTATGATCAATTAAAATATTTGATTCTAATTCCCATTTTTCCTTTGGTTGGTACAATCATTCCAGTATTTAGGAAGACAAATAATATTTCAGTTTCACTCTTTTCCTCAGGGTTAAACTCTAACACCAGAAGATGGAGTGAATTCCTGCAGTTTGGTAAGATTAAAACAAAGTCCAATAAAGTCGTTCATTGAAATTGATATTAGCTTGGCTACTTTAAATTTATGGAAACGGTCAGAAATGTCCATTTTTGCATATTTAAGCGGCTCCCTTCAAGCTGCTGTCCCCTTTACAAATTTCTGTTCAGGTTAATCTTCAGTTTAATTCAAATGACATGGACAGTAGCAAAAAGGACTCATCTCACCTCAGTAGAAGTGACTGCTAGTAGGACAACAGAGACTGGAGCTGCAGGACAACCAATCAACTCTCAGTCAAGCAAAGAGAAAGGTGAGTAACTGAATCCTGTTCAACTGTATTTACAAGTGAAAGTCAGATGTGAATTGTTGTTTTTACTGATACTTCTGAGACCATCAATTCTTCCTGTCTCACTGCAGAACTGCTCAGTGATGTCTGCTCTCAGAGGTCTCGTCTTCCTTGCTGTTTGCATCCTGGTGGGTCAGCAAGCATCAGCTAAAAAAGAGGGTCCGTGCAAATCCAACATAAACAACAACGAGCCTTCTGACATCTTCCTCAATCGCCACAATCCCCTTCAAAGTCCAGAAACACTTGACAAGAACCAATGGGAGAAATTCATCAGAGATCAAGGACTGTGCAAAAACAAAAAACTCAGAGAGTCATTCATTAATCATGAAGAACGTGCTCGGCTTGTTCAGGTCTGCTCAGCTGATGGAGGAAAGGTGTATGAGAAGGACCAATGCATCAGCAAAGAGACGTTTACTGTTTTCACTGTGCTGACTGATCAAAGCTGTGTGGTTACAGATGTCCAAAAAAAAAACCAACATCTGATTCTGAGCTGTCATAAAGTGTGGGACCAGTGTGTACCTGTTGTCTTTTGGCCAAATGTTAGAAATGACAAACCCAAAAATAATGCTCCAGACTGTACGGCTGAATAGAAAGTCACACTTCAACTTCATTCAAAGACTTTCTGATTTTTTCTTTAAATATTCACTAGTTTGAAGTTTTAATGTTTTCCAGTTTTTCATTATTAGAGTCTCATTTATTAAATACTTTTTTTTTCTGGAATTAACTATTTTATTTTGAAAGTCTGTTTAAACATTGTGACAATAAAACTGCCACACATGAATAACTGCTAAATGTTAAGAACATGTTGTATTAAACTTTATCTATGCATACACATGATTGAACCTAAAAATGACCCAAAATCTTCTTTATGATCATTTTAAATCTGTATTCTTTGCTTGAAGGAAGTCAAAGTGAGTGTTGACTAAAAATAAAAATATCACTGAAAGAATAAAAGTTGGTTTGATTTTGAGTCATTTATTACAAAATGGATTAGATGAAAGACACAAATGTTAGTTGTCTCTTCTTAACAAACTTAGTTGAATTTTCTTTTTTATTTAAAAAAATTAAGATGTAATTTTTTTCAGAAGATGGATTGAGATCTCGCTTTTTTAGGTAATTAACTGTTTGAAAGAAAACACTTTTATTCTCATTTTATTACATTTTAGGTTCAATGTGGACTTTTTGTCTCTAAAATACAAGTTAAATCTTATTTTAAAGAAAAAACATGATTTAAAAGAAAGAAATGAAGACGGATACACATTCTCATGGTAAACATTCATTCATTTGTTTTAGAAAAAAATAGAATGTAGTAAGTTTTGCTTTAAAACTGTAGTTTTCAGATTGGGGTTCTCAAAAACTTTCTTCTTTAAAATTCTTTTAAAATCTTGACTCATTATTTAACCTTGAAAAGGATGACGCTCAAATCCATTCTAGAATTAAGAAGACAAAATAAACTTCCAACAGATTTTCTGAAAGATGCTTCACACATTGCTAATAAAACGGGTTTATGCTGTTTAATTATTCAGAAAAAGTACACAGTGAAAGCTTGATTTGAAGAAGATCCCTAAATTGTTTAGTTAATTCACTTGATAATTAAAAATGTTGAGCATTTCATCATGTGGTGTTTAGTGAAGCTGTGGGGACCTCTGCTGGAAATGAAGGGAACTGCACTAACAGAAAACATGGTTAAAAGTGACACAACTCAGAGGGAGGAAATAAACAAAAAAAAACAGAAAACAATAAATCTTTAGCAGACGTGACACAGAGGCCTAGAGGCTGCTGTACTGAAGGTTGTTTTCCACTGTTGTCATTGACATTAAAAGTCAATGCACTTGATGTTAAGAAGATATTTAATTCGTGCATCCCTCATGTATGATGGTATATTCATGTAAATACATCATTTAGTGAGGAATAAAATGCCTTCTCTTTTGTTCTTTGAAATCACACTCATTGTACAACATAGAACACAATATTTTTTTTAGTTATTTAATTTCTAAAATGTTCAAAAGGAGAATAAATAAAGAGGTTATGTTCTGAAATTGGATTTTTTTTCTATGTGCTGCTTTTATTTCGTTAACACACTTTATATCTTCTTGATATTTATGTTTTTTTTATCTAACCTGCTAACATCAGCATCACATTAAAAGACATGAAAGTTGACTGGAGTTCTTTATTATAAAAGTCATTCGGATCACAAGTCTTAGGTTTTACTCTTTATATATATATATATATATGTGTATATATATATATTATGATACTAATTTTAGCAAAAATTCCCGACCTTTTACATTTTGTCAGTGTTTTTAGATTTTTCTTCTTTCCCTTTTGTCAATGCTGTGGCTGCAACCTGTTGCTTCCTGACTTTCAAAGACTTAAGGGTCAAACGAGAAAAATAGATTTATTTCTGTGATCAAAATAACAGTGCTACATTCTTCTGAATAAAAAATATAGACTGCTGTTGTGTTATCTCCCTGTTCACATGATTTACAAGTTTACAGTGAGCATTTAATGCTGAATGGTCAGGAACATTTCATGTGAACCAAGATTTAATGTTGGAATTTTTCTTTGTAGTTATTGATTAAGAAAGTTTCTATTTAAAAAACATTAATGCATCAAATCTATTGAATTTAAGATAGAGAATTATTAAATATATATCTGTAACTTTGGAGAAGAAGTCATGATCTGAGATGGTTTTACAGACTAAAAAAAAAAAAAAAAAGTCTTCACATTGTGACTTTAAAATGAAACAGCCAAGAGAAAAGAACTAGTTTTTCTTGAACTCAACTTTAATGGAAGTGAAAGAGAAACAACAGCTTAAAAACTGAAGATTGAAGAGTGTGAACTGCTGTTAAAACACGGTAAGTGTGCTGCTTCCACTACATTCTTTTAGTTTTTATCAGTTGATTTTACTGTAAGTTACTTGTAAATTATCTAACTATAGAAGTATAAATACATTTCCTAACAAATGTGATGTTTTTCATCTGCAGGACTCCTGGATGATGGCTGCTCGCATAGTTCTCCTTTTTGCAGTTTGCCTCGGACAGCAAACCTCTCTTTACAACCGAGCACCCTGCCTGATGTCCAGCAATGACAATGCCTACGACAGATTCATCAGACACCACATTCCACCCGACAGCCCTACAACTGTTGACGAGACTGTCTGGGAGAGATTTATTAAGGATCATGGACTCTGTGAGAGACCTCTACAGTCATTTCTTCATCCAGATGATAAGAACAGAGTGAAAGCTGTCTGCACAAAAAGAGGAGGGAAAGTGCACAAGGGGAATCTGTGCATCAGCCTGAATAAGTTCAGTTTCATCACCGTGGAGTACGCAGTGGGAAGCTGTCGTGTCAAAAGTGTTGTACAAGAAACCAAACATCTGATCCTGGCCTGTAATAAAGTGATAAGCATATGCCTGCCCGTCCACTTTGAGGGAAATCCCAAGAATGATGTGCCGGGCTATCATGCCAGAGGCTGCGAGGCTCCATGACGCTGGGGTGAATAGGACTTTATGTCCTGTTAGCCACCTAAACAAAATGTACGACTACAGTTGCTGTGGAAATAATGTTGAAGCAATTGTGCTGCAAATACATCAGAACATTTTAAACTAATCTTTTTCAATTCAATGTGATCAAAACGAGTCATTTAGCTGATCAGCATAGCTGCAATTAATATAAACTGCTAATTAAAGCAAATTAACATGCTGTGTATTTGTGCATTTCTTTTTATTTGACTGGGTGTTAAAATTCTGTTTCTACTTTCCAGTCATCATCTATAGTTAGATCTGATCAACTACAAAAAAATAAAATCTTGAAAAAAGTATTTTAAAGCAAGAGCGAACTGATTATCATCAAAGGCCTCACCCACCTAGCATGTGGAATGTTCCAACCCCTTTGCTGCTAATTTCCAGGATCAGGTATGTTTAGCCAATAAGGAGCTTCAATGGAAGGTTGGTTGGAAAACATGTAGGACATCGGCCCTCGAGGCCTGGACTTGAATACCCCTGATCTATAGAATAATTTAATTCAAATTTGAGTATTTTTACATACAGTTATAGAGCATTTATTTTAACCCTAGAACAATATATTTACTAATATTTTTGGCAAGTATTAGTAGAATATTACAGTGTTTATAGTACACTTTTGAGTTTTTGAGTGTATTATAATGTTAGTTCCTCTCGATAACACCAAAACAGTATTTTCATGACTTCACGCTTTCCTAAGCATTCCTCTAAAAATCTGACCTCTAAGCACCCCCCCCCCCAGCCATAGACACAGAGCTGGCCTTGGGCATTGCTGCCAAGGGCTCCATCTGCTGGACGGGGTGCCAAATTGCAATTTTCTTTCCTTCTTTTTTTTCTGTTTAACACACCAATCATTTCGTGTAAAATGTTTAAAAATGTATTACTTTAAACCATGAATAAAATAACTCAAAAGTTTGGCATAATCAATCATTTTGCCTGGTGCTGCGCCCCGCCTCCTAGCCTGACGAAGTCCAGTGGGGGGAGGATGAGGGGCACGCTGTGTTATCTATTAGAGCTTCTTTAAAACTTTAATGAAAAAGCAGCAAAACAAGCCCTCAGGGACAGATTTGAGGTCAAAAAGGAAGGATGAGGAGGAAAAAACAGACTCTAAACACAGGTTTGTCTGTTTTATTTACATTCAATAGCTTGGAAATTCACCCCCTCCCCTATTTTGCTTGAAAAAATACTTGTTTTTGGTCAGAAAAGAACAATTTATCTGCTGATCCAGTTTTTTCTTTTCCTCTTTTTACACCCTAAATCTTTAAACTTGAAGCACTGGAGATGCTTG
>NC_050527.1:7658940-7668351 GCF_002922805.2 Oryzias melastigma
TCCCAGCTAGGGGGAAGTTTTATTTAAAAAAAAGGTTTAAGTGATTATTATTTAATTCTTGAGGATTAAAATTAAATAAATACGTATTTTAGCACATTCCAGGCAGTGACAGTGTTTCTTTTTTGCAGTGATTGGTCAGTTTATAACTTGCGATAAATAGAAAATAACTTAAAAAAATTGGGATTAACGTGTTAAGAAGGTATCGGAGCAAAAATGGTTAATCTGTCAAATGTAATGACTGAGAAATAACAGTCTTGTTCTCAATAGAAGTCTACTAAATTGACCTTCTTATAACCAGAGGATGCTTCCTTTATGTGACACGAGAGGAAAGGGGTTGATATGTCTAGTGAATATACAGACAGTACCCCTAAACCATGAAAAGGCCCCTCTAGGAGGAGTCTAAACAGACGCGCTGCTGTGAACAGCTCTAGGCTGACATCATGGAAATGTGTTAGTAAAATAAACAATGTCAAAAATAACCTTTGGATAATTTATGATTAAAGAAAAACATATATTTTCTCTTCCTGTGTCTACTTTATTTTGAAAAACTGTCAATATTTTAACCGGGATATTCAGTATATTACTCAAAGTATTGGGCCACCTGCCTTGACTCACATATACATTGAAATGTCCTCCCATTCCCATAGAGTTCAATAAAATGTGGGTCCATCTTTTGCGGCTTCAACTCTTCTGAGAAGGCTGTCCACTAGTGTGTTCATAGGAATTTTTGACCATTCTTCCAAAAGCACATTTTTTTCAATTGTTCACAGTCATGTTGGAAGAGGCCGCTCCGTTCCCACAAGGCTGGGAAGAAGAACTAGTCAAAAATGTTTAGGACAAAGTTTGTTTCACTGGAACTAAGGGGCAAAGCCCAACTCCTGAAAAACAAGCCCACACCATCATTCCTCCTCCACCAAATTTCACTCAGCACGATATAGTCTGAAATGTTCCGTTCTCCTTACAGAGCTTACAGTTGACTGTGGAATATTTAGGATATTTCATGACCGTTTTTTTGCACAGATGACATCCTATGACAGTTCCAAGAGGGAATTCACTGAACTCTTGAGAGCAGAATATTCAAAAATGTTTGATGACTAGGACACCTGATTCTGATCATTTGATGAATGAGCCCAAAATGTTGGTAATATTGTGTGGAAGAGTAGGATTTTTTATATCTACAAACAAAGCTACTCAGTAGTTTTGAGTAACTGTAATAAAAACAACAATCAGGTAATAAAAGGTAAAAATATTTTATGTAAATAATTCACTCACAACTTCTATCCTATAACATGTTCTAGATATGGTCAGCTCTCATTTTAATACCAATATTTCTACATATGATGATATGAAAATATGAAAAACTTTTCATGTATGTAAAGTAGGTGTGATATTGTCTGGGTGTAAAACTCCCTGTGGATGTGTCATAAATTAGCCTCTGGCTGCTTTGAATACTACCTTAGCTATCACTGTGGAAAAGATAATGTTTTAAGAAGTGGATCGCTTTTACCTAATCGCCCGCATTTGACTTCCTGGACTTTATGATCAGAGTGAAGTTTTTTTTTTTTTTACTGAAGAGAGATAAAAGGAAAACTTATGTTGTGTCAGATCATAGCTCTTGGAGCTGACACAAAGTTGTTTGAAACATTTGACATTTCAGTTTTAAATGGTAAATGGCGTATACTTGTATAGTACTTTCTACCTTCCTTTGAAGGCCCAAAGCGCTTCACAGTCACAGACCCATTTACCCATTGGTGATGGCTCTGCTGCCAAACACTGGCATCAACCTCCCATCAGAGGCAAGTTAGGGTTCAATGTCTTCCCCAAGGACACTTCGACACATGGGCAGGCAAGGAGGTAATTGAACCCACAATCCTCCAATCAGGAGTTGACTGGCCCACCGCTGCACCACAGCCTTGGAGTCCTGTGACAACCTGTTCAACCGCCTTTGCCCAGCAGTAGCTGGAAAACGTTCTAGCATCCTGGGATTCAATGAGTGGATCAATGGAAAGTCCTTGGTTGGTACATTTATGGATGAGCCTTCATTCCAGTATTTAGGATGACAAATAATATTTAAGTTTCATTCTTGGACACCAGAGGATGGAGTGAATCCCTGCAGTTTGGTAAGATTAAAACAAAGTCCAATAAAGAAATCCATATCAGCTTGGCTATTTTAAAGTTTTGGAAACGGTCAGATACTCCTGTTTTTGCATATTCTTGATACCGTCAAGCAGCTGTCCCATTTACAAGTTTCAGTTTAGATTACTGTTCTTTTGAATTCAAATGACATGGATTGTAAATGTATTATCTTCTCTACTAGTAGCATATAAAGTACTCTTCTCACCTCAGTAGCAACACGACAGCAAGCGGGACAACAGAGACGGTAGCTGCAGGAAAACCAACCAACCAACTCTCAGTCAAGCAAAGAGAAAGGTGAGTAACTGAATCCTGTTGAACTGTTTTCATATTTTGATGGAGTTATTCACTTGTTTCGCGTTCTCACTGCACAGCAACAAGACTCTGGTTCAAACTAGGGGTATAACGGATCACAAAACTCAGGGTTTGGATTGTGTCACGGTTTTAGGGTCACGGTTCGGGTCATTTTTCGGATCAGTTAAATGTAAATAAAAAAAAAAATACGACAACAACAATATGAAAGCTAAATTATTTATTGGAAACGCTTCAAATCATATATTCAATATGAAAATAAAGTACTTCCCACACACAATATTTATATATGCAACATTAAAACGTTTGCTCATTGATGCCTATTTATTAAAACAAAACAACTTTAAAGTTTGAACACAAAAAAAATGCTAAAACATGTAGTTTATGACTATATTTACATGTCTTGTGACCAAATCAAAAACTGAGAGAAAAGAATGCTTAAAAATAGGCAGCTGCTGCTCCTAACTCGGAGATTCTTTGAATCCAGAAACTGAAACGTGTACCGATGCTTTTATTCAGGTCTTAACATTAAATAAACCTGATATCTATCCATCCTATCTATCCTTCACTATGAAGTTCAGAAAAGTTAAACTTAAAGTTAACTTAGTTTGATTTTTCCTGGCTTAAAATAAGGTGGTGGTGTCTCGTTGCGACTTCAGATTTGTATACCTTAACAAGTTTATTTTACTATTATTGTTTTATTTCATAAACGTTATTGAGCATTCTTTCAATTTACATATTTTAATATTATTATTCACCTCATTATAGAACATAAATGGCTCAATGTAACTAACAAACCTAATGTCGATACACAATAAAACAACTAATTATTCTAGTTTGAAGCTCCATACAAAAGCCTCAGGCAAATGTTTTAACAAAACCCTCAAATTCATCACTTCTACTCCAGAACTAACTGGATGCCCCCCACCTCTCTGTCCGTTTACGAGCACGCACATATTTTTGAGTTAAAATATGAGAGCCCGAGGTGTGTGCGCTCGCTGGGGGTGGAGGTTGGAGTGGTCCGCGGTACACACGTGTCCCGAACCGTGGCTTCTGATCCGTACGGACCACGGATCATCCGTGATCCGTTACACCCCTGGTTCAAACCTAAGCTGGAGTTTTCATTTTCTCCTCATGCATGTCTGGGTTTCTCCCACAATGTAAACACATGCACTGTAGGTCAGTTAAACCAAAAAGTTGCTAGGATAGGCTCCAGCATTTCAGTGAAGGTGACATCAAACCTTGAAGTCATGTTGGAGAAAGATTTTAATCAACCTAAGTGCAAAAATAAATAAAACAAATGAAATAGTGCTTAATTACAATGTGTGACTCACAATGTCTGATTGGTTGATTAGTAAAAGATGCATGTCTGTAATTTATGAATTGTTCTTTTTAGAGAGACTTCTGAGACCATCAATTCTTCCTGTCTCATTGCAGAACTGCTCAGTGATGTCTGCTCTCAAAGGTCTCGTCTTACTTGCTGTTTGCATCCTGGTGGGTCAGCAAGCATCAGCGCACAATGATGCTCCGTGCCAGCTCAACAAAAACAACAATGCTCATAACATCTTCCTCCATCGCCACAATCCCAGTGGAAGTCCCACAACACTCGACAAGAAACAATGGCAGGAATTCATCGAAAAACAAAAACTGTGCGGCAGACCCATACAGTCATTCATTCGCCATGAAGAACATGATAAACTGATTGCTGTTTGCTCAGCTGCTGGAGGAAAGGAGTACAAAAATAACCTCTGCATCAGCAAAGAGATGTTTAGATTTGTCACTGTGACGGCTGATAAAAACACCTGTGAGGTTAAAGAGGTCACAAAAGAAGAAAAACATCTGATTCTGGCCTGTGATAAAGTGGACAACAAGTGTGTACCCGTTCATTTTGAAGCAAATAAGGAGGACAAACCCAATGATAAAAAACGAGACTGTAAGGCCTAATAGAAAGTCGCACTTCAACTTCATACATTGACTTTCATTTTTTCTCTTTAACAATAACTATTTTGAGGTTTTATTGCTTTGATTTTCCTTTTTTCATTATTAAAGTCTCCTTTCTTAATTTTTCTTAATAAACCATTTTATTTTGAAAGTCTGTTTAAATGTTGTGACAGTAAAACTGCCACACGTTTTATTAAACTTTCTTTTCATCCATGCATACAAATGATTGAACCTTTGCTATGTAAACATCTGAGTGACCCAAAAACTTCTCTGTGATTGTTTTAAATCTGTATTCTTACAGTTCTTTACATCTATACGTCTTTGCTTGAAGGAAGTCAAAGTGAGTGTTGACTAAAAATAAAAATATCTATGAAAGAATAAAAGTTGGTTTGATTTGGATTCATTTATGACAAAATGGATGAGATGAAACACAAATGGTAAAATCACATCTATCTATACTCCTAAACAAAAGAACTTTTGTGTTATTTTCTCGTTCACATGATTTAGAAGTTTACATAGAGCATTTAATAGTGAATAGTATGTAACATTTCATATGAACCCAGATTTAAAGTTGGTATTTTTTAAAATTTTTATTAATGTCAGTGATAGTCTGTCATCACACCAACTTCCCTGAATGATAAACTTTAAAGTTTGCGGATACAAATTGAAATATTGACTAACACCCTAATCTTCTTTTTTTCTCTTTTGTCGTCTCTCTAAAAAAATAAATAAAAAATACAAGTATCAAATATCTGTAATTTAAAACAGAGACTCACAAAAAAGATGATTTTTAAGTCTTATTACAGTCTGAGTTTAAAATGAAACAGCACAGCCAAGAGAATAGAACTATAAGTGCTTATGTTAGAGCTCAACTTTCAGGGAAGTGAACGTGAACAACAGCTAAAAACAGCAGAACGATTTAACAGAGGAGGTGTCAACTACTCTTCAAACAGGGTAAGTGTGTTCTCTCTGCTAAATTGCAACATTTTCTCAAATTTTTTTTTAGTTATTAATGCAAGTCATTTGTAAAGTATCTATAGAAGTATAAATGCATTTCCTAACAAATGTGATGTTTTTTTATCAGCAGCTTTGCTCTACAGGACTCCTGGATGATGGCTGCTCGCATAGTTTTTCTAATTTTTGCAGTTTGCTTCGGACAGCCAACACTTTTTTACAACAAAGAACCCTGCCAGAGATCCGACAATATTAGTGCCTACACCAATTTTGTCAAGCACCACATTCTTCCAGCCGACAGTCCAACAACTCTTGATAAGACCGAGTGGGAGGACTTCATTGCGGAACATGGACTCTGTGACAGACCCGTACAGTCATTTCTTCGTCAAAACGATTTTGCTAACGTGATAGCTGTCTGCAAAAAAGGAGGGAAAGTGTACAGGAGGAATTTGTGCATCAGCCTGGAGGAGTTCAGATTCATCACTGTGTGGTACTCAGTGGGAAGCTGTCGTGTCCAAAGTGTTGTGCAAGAAACCAAACATCTGATCCTGGCCTGTGATAAAGTGAACAACATGTGCCTTCCCGTCCACTTTCAGAGAAACCCCAATAATGAAAACCCTCGTGAACATGCCAGATACTGCGATGCTCCAAGACGCTGGGCTGAATAGGACTTGATATCCTGTTAACCACACAAACAAAATGTACAAATACAGTTGATGTAGAAAGTGTGTTGACAGAATTGTGTCTAAGGCTACGAATACATCAGAACATTTTCATTTTTTTTCCATTTCCATGTGATCAAAACGAGTCATTTAGCTGATCAACACACTGCCTTGCTGTAACTACTGCATGCTCATAATTAAAGAGAAAGCAAATGAACATGTTGTGTATTTGTTTTTATTAGACTGCAGGAATTCTGGTTGTTAAAAAAATATTTTATAAACTTCACTCTATGGTTAGATCTGTTTACTACTACAAAAAATAACACATGCATCACAGGCTTATATACATTTTAATAAAAAAAACATTTAAAGTAGCTTCATTTTATTTATGTAAACCTGCCTCGAGGACACATTTTCACACATTTAAAAGAAAATTCAGGCTAACAGACATCCTGATTAGTTAATATCAAAGTAAAAAAAAATCTATTCTTCTATTATCAAAGACATCCTGAGTAGAGATCAGTCTTTAGTTAAGCAAAACTGTAGGATCTAAAATGATCAAAAACAGGAAGTTCTGTGTTTGCTATGAGTAAGTATAGATGTGTTTGAGAAACCAGTTAGTTCCTGTTATCCATCTCGTTTCAGCAAAGAATATTAAAGTTCTTATCAAGAAATTACACATCCATTAAAGAACACAAACAGGGATCCAAATGTTTTTCACGGTCCACGTATTAATATGTAAAGTGTTTGACTCCAGGGATGGTTAGAATGCTCTTATCTTATAAAGAAAAGAGACTATCCAGAGTGTTGAATGAATAGAGTAACAGTTAGCATTTTATTGATATACTGAAATATTTAGCTTTATAAATAATGGATTACTAAGTCAAGAACATAAAAAAACACTTTAAGTGACTCTTTTTGGAACAAGCCTGAAATGTTCACACATTGAAATGTGTTAGTGAGATAATCTAAAAATAAACTAGAAGTGTTGCATTACTTGTGATAGTGTTGGTGTGAATACTCTCTGCTGAAAGCAGTCGCTGAAGATGCTAAAGCTTTTTGCTGAAAATGGTGATGCAGTTTATTTTAATTGCTGAAGGGATTTGCTGAAAATGCAAAAGCTATTTGCAAAATGTTAAATTTGCTAAAAGACTGGAAATTGAAGGAATCACACATCAATATGTGGTTGGAGTCATCTGGACCCCAAAGAGAGCGGAAGGATTAAAATCACCCGTTTTTAATATTCAAAAAAGAACTTACCAGTAATCAATAAAGATGCTCTTTTTTATTCATACTTATTGTCACTACAATATTTAGTGCAATACTCGAGACATTCCGGAAACAAACAAACAAAACAGAATGAACAATATAAAATATACAGTCAAAAAAAGAATAAATACGAGGTCTGCTCAATCAGAAGCAACAAATCCAAAAAGTTTCAATAGTCTACTTGTTTTTGTAATTCCCTATTACATATTTTTAATTTTTAATATGTGGCAACACAAATTATGGGGGTTGTCAACAACGCCACCTGAAGCTGCTATGCCCCAGGAAAGGAGGAAGGCACGTGTAGGTCGTACTTTGAACAAGGCAGAGGCTGTGATCTGTTTTTAAAATGTAATTTATTAGGATTCGATTTAAAAACAAGAATATAAAAATACTTTAATTTAAATCAGGGGTCTGCAACCTGCAGCTCGAGAGACACATGTGGCTCTTTTATCTCTCCATGGTGGCTCCTTGGCCAAACATAAAGCATATAGCAGCTCCCTGCAAAGGGCTGCCTAACCAAAACTATCGAAAAAAAAACAAATAAACAAATCTCACAAACTAAGACTACCAAGGTCCAACCTCAAACTAAAATAACAAAACCCAGCAGTGTAAGAGTACTGAGGACAAAGAGGGAAAAAAGACAAAAAATGGTAAATAGTATTTTTTTAAACTAAGGATTACTTAATTAGCATTTATTTAATTTAGATTAGTTAAATTTATAAATTCATGGCCAGGTTCACATAAAAACTATGTAGTTTTTTAAATCCCTGTTGACCTGAAGAATCCTTGTTTGCTCAACTCTACACAACTCTCAACTCTCTGCAGCTCCTTCTAGGTTTTGATCAGCAGAAATCGAGTCCAAATGGCTCTTTTACTGTTATTGCCGACTACTGATTTAAACCAATAACAATGTCCAGGAGGAGGAGCTTACCGAGATGGCTAGAACTACAGCAAAAAAAACCCACAACAAACAGACACCCAGGAGTGTGACGCGATGCACTCGTGATGGAAGATCACACAGGAACCCGCCACCAATGCAGCCGTCCACCTCGAGTTCCAACCTCCTAGAACAGAAGTGATAAAACTATTAAAAATTGATTTAAAAGATGATTACACATCAAGGGCGCCAGGTAAGGACCCCGACAGCCAACGGCGGACGATGGGCGTTATGGGGACAGTCCAGTCTAGCAACACGCCGCTGCACACGGTCTCCACCGTCGCCGCAGGTGTCTGTCCAACTCCGTCCCAATGTGGCGAAGGAAAGGGGGAGATCCGAACCGCAACCAGGAAATAAAAACCCAGCTGACAAACCAGCAGCACTTACTCCCTTATTGCGGGAGTGTGCGCACAAGAAACAGTTTCGGCCACTGAGAGGAAGTGGGATTAGGCAACAGTCCACGCCACGCTTGCAGGCTCTATACTGCAGCCGAACTGCTGAGGCACTAATCAACCGTCGGTGTAATGGAACTGCTTATGTACCGGCGTTCCCACTTCCTGGTGACTGCGTACGGCAGCCGAAAAAGTTCATGCCAGAAAGCGAAGGAGGAGGGCTTTTAAAAGCACCATCCCCCAATCAGCAAGTCCGTCCTGCTGCCTCATAATTAGTAGATGTGTCCTACTCACCACACATGCTTCATCGGAGTGGAAAACATAAATAAAATCATGTGTTTAGGTAATTAAACATTTTTCCAAATTGCATGTCCTTCCAAAACACAGACAACAACAGAGCAATCCATAAAAACATGTTCAACTCTCTCCATCTGACAGAAACAACACTTTGGGGATAAAACACAAATATATTTTTTTACTGGGTAATATCTTGAATAAAAAATATTTGATTTTGTTAGTAATAAAAAGATTGCGTTCCATTTAAATATGGCCATTTATGTTTGCACATAGGGTTTGAATGATAATCTAACTGGGCTCTAATAAACTTATTTGTGCACAACCAGATCAATTCCCTCAACTCAAATCATCTTTTGAGTTAAATTTAAGTCTTCCTATTTTACATTTTGTGCTATTAAATATATATTTTGTGGAATCAAGTTAAATAACCAAATCCAATTCGTTCTGAGGCATAACATTATATTTGCATAAAAACGTTCATGAGTGCCAATCTCCCTTATCATCAAATAATTGA
>NC_050527.1:7669220-7670221 GCF_002922805.2 Oryzias melastigma
CACAGAAAGGTCTCAGCCGGGACTCGAACAAGTCCTTCCCGCTGTAAGGCAAGAGTGCTAACCACTATACAACCATAAATAATTACAGAATGAATAATAATTTTTTAAAAAAATGATTATATCCTAGTTAAATAAATAGCCTAAGTAAAAATCAAGTTTTCCTGTCAAAGCCAAATAATGACCCCCTAACCCTGGATTATCCTTTCAGCATCTTTGTCAGTTTTTGCAGCTATAAAGTTTGGAGTTTCAGGTCTATCGGTCTGACACTTCACCACAGCAATGCCACTCGGTTCTTCCAGGTAACTTTCTGAATGAGAACAAAGGAAAATCAACAAAAGAAGAACAAAATATCTCCGTTTTTGAGAGCACACTGGTGAAATAAAGGTTCGACAGAGCGCGGAGGTTTACCTGTTTGAACATCCAGGTGTTTGAACGGGTCCAGGAGTTCTGGGTCTGAACTTCCTCCTGAGTGCGCATGTCAGCAGTCCAGCTGAGCTCTCTGTCATCGGGGAGAGACTCGATCAGCCGGATGACTCTGAAACTTTGAGACAGTTGGAGTTCCATGTTGAGGAATTCCCTCTGATTAACATTCACGTGCACATGATGTTCAATCATGCAACCCGCGCGAGCTCCGTTTCATTTGGCGCACTTTGAAGTTGGAATGATTGGCGGCAGGCTCTTATAAAAAAAAAAAAAAAAAACTTTATTAACAAACAACGTAACACGTTGGCGGGAGGCCCGCGCCTGCGTGAGAACCTCGCCGTGACGTCATCACGTAATTGCCCGTCTCTTCAACTAGTAAGACGTCAAATGAGCTAATATTACGTCACGCTCGTCGATGCCGTAGCGACTATTACCTCAAATGACATCATTTTGACTCCATGATAAACGGCTGATTTTCCTTATAGCATCTCAAAGTTGAAGTGGAGTCAGTCAGAGACGTTCTGCCTGTTCGCTTAGAACAAATCTGCACAACTGTCGACGATCACAACAACAACAAA
>NC_050527.1:7676900-7678520 GCF_002922805.2 Oryzias melastigma
TGATTTTTTTGTGTGCAATATAATGCATAATATTTTTATTTCATCTATTTATTTTATAAAGGTATCACATATGGTGGCATCTTGATAAAAAAAGGCTAAGTGTACAACAACTATTTTTTAATTTTTTTGTGAAAGCATAAAAAAGTGAAGATCTGGTATTTACAGATTGTTAGATTAAAATTTTCAATTCTGACTGTTTGAAATAATTTTTGTGTCAAAATGTGTTATTGATGTTTTTTTTTCTGGTAAAGTGTTGAAAATGCTTATTATTGTATTGTTGTATTTTAAAAATTAAATTACAGTTATTACGAGAATGAAGAGGGGCTCTCTTTTTCTTTTAAATAATGCTAACTCTATTCCAACCAATCCAAAGAATTTTAAGGAAAATCATAGAAATGAGAAACACTGGTAAGGTTCCTCTGCAGATATGAGCTGATAACTAGAGAAAACAATTCTACATACTTTATACAAACAGCTTCAGAAATTAATTAAACCTTTTGCCGTTCAATACATTTTAGCTTCTTCCTCTTAAAGTTATGCAATTAAAGCAACCACCTTCTGTAATGTATTTTTTTTTACAAGAAATTAACTTTTCTAGTTATTACTATTATTACTGTCTTTTACGCCAAATATCCATTAAGTTTAGGTTGAGGTATATATTTTTGTTATTCAGGATTTTTGTTTTTAACTCTGATGATTTTATATTTTGTTGTACATTGAGGATTCATTAAAATGTTAAGTACATTAAAAATTAAAAAAAATACAGTTATATAAAAAGATGCTAAAATGACTCATAGTTAGACTAGCACTGAACTGGACCTTTTATGCCTCAAGGTCTCATTTCTAACAGAAAACATGTTAACTGATATTAAGGAGATTCACATGGCGTGGAGAGAAGAAATAGATGATAAATAGGAAACAAAGAATGTTTTTATTTATATAAATGGTCCATATTCACAATCTTCATGATTCTGGTCAGCATTCATGTACATTTGAAGCAGGTCCAAATATACAAAAGAAGTCAAAACACAAACCCCTTTTTCACTGTGTCTCATTTACCATGAAATGGGAGATATGTCAGCATCAAACCACAAACGGCATGCCTAGATCACAGTCACACACACTGGACTACGGAAAGCCAATCACAGCTTGCCAAAAAGAGAGCTTGTGTTGTGTTTCCTGTTTCTAAAGTCCAGTAAATGCATGGAGATTCTACCATAGAGCGTGTTTTCAATCCATGAGGAGGGGAGGATTCGAGGGAGGGGGGCGTTATTACAGTCCACTAGTGGGGTGTCTTCTTCAGAGAGCGTCGTCGTACAGCAGGGCGTCAGCAGGATTGAATGTTGCCAGATCCAGGTAATCCTGGGGAGAGTAGATGATGGACAGATTAGGGAGAAGAGTGGAAATTATTTTTAACAGGACACGCCTTTGCGCTCCACTCTGTCATTAAACACATTTACTCCTCCGGCACTAATTCTATTTACTGACCTGAAGAGTAAAAGTTCACTGTGAGTCTGTGAACGTACAACCATCCATCCATCCATCCATTTTCTTGACCGCTTCATCCCGTTCGGGATCGCGGGGTGCCGGAGCCTATCCCGGCCACTGATGGGCGAAGGC
>NC_050527.1:7685502-7689195 GCF_002922805.2 Oryzias melastigma
AAATAAAAATATCAATGAAAGAATAAAAGTTGGTTTGATTTGGACTCATTTATGACAAAATGGATGAGATGAAACACAAATGGTAAAACCACATCTATCTATACTCCTGAACAAAATAACTTTTGTGTTATTTTCTCGTTCACATGATTTACAAGTTTACAGTGAGCATGTAATAGTGAATAGTATGTAACATTTCATATGAACCCAGATTTAAAGTTGGTCTTTTTTAAATTTTTTTATTAATGTCAGTGATAGTCTGTAATCACACCAACTTCCCTTTATGATAAACTTTAAAGTTTGCAGATACATTAAAATATTGGCTAACACCCTAATCTTCTATTTTACTCTTTTGTCATCTCTCTAAAAAATAAATAAAAAATAAAAAAATCAAATAGCTGTAATTTAAAACAGAGACTCACAAAAAAGATGATTTTTAAAGTCTTATTACAGTCTGAGTTTAACATGAAACAGCTCAGCCAAGAGAACAGAACTATAAGTGCTTATGTTAGAGCTCAACTTTCAGGGAAGTGAACGTGAACAACAGCTAAAAACAGCAGAACGATTTAACAGAGGAGGTGTCAACAACTCTTCACACAGGGTAAGTGTGTTCTCTCTGCTAAATTGCAATGTTTTCTCAATTTTTTTTTGAGTTATTAATGCAAGTCATTTGTAAAGTATCTATAGAAGTATAAATGTATTTCCTAACAAATGTGATTTTTTTCATCTGTAGCTTTGCTCTGTTGGACTCCTGGATGATGGCTGCTCGCATAGTTCTTCTCCTTTTTTGCAGTTTGCTTCGGACAGCAAACCTTTTTTGACAACATAGCACCCTGCCAGAGATCCAACAATAACGATGCATTCGAGAAATTCAGGACACGCCACATTCTTCCAGCCAGAAGTCCAGCAACTATAACTGAGTGGGAGAGATTAATTCAGAAACGGAAACTCTGTGACAGACCCGTACAGTCATTTCTTCGTCAAAGTGATTTGGGTGATGTGAAAGCTGTCTGCACAACAGGAGGGAAAGAGTACGAGGGGAATCTGTGCATCAGTCAGAGGAGTTTCACTTTTAGCACTGTAAGCTATGATGTGCGTAGCCGTCATGTCACAAGTGTTGTAAGAGAAACCAAACATCTGATCCTGGCCTGTGATAAAGTGAACAACAAGTGCCTGCCCGTCCACTTTAAAGAAAATCCTGATAATGAAAACCCTCGTGAACATGCCAAACTCTGCGATGCTCCAAGACGCTGGGCTGAATAGGACTTGATATCCTGTTAACCACACAAACAAAATGTACAAATACAGTTGCTTTAGAAAGTGTGTTGACAGAATTGTGTCTAAGGCTACGAATACATCAGAACATTTTCATTTTTTTTCCAATTCCATGTGATCAAAACGAGTCATTTAGCTGATCAACACACTGCCTTAGTGTAACTACTGCATGCTCATAATTAAAGAGAAAGCAAATGAACATGTTGTGTATTTGTTTTTATTAGACTGCAGGAATTCTGGTTGTTAAAAAATGTGTTTATGAACAAAATTATTTTACAAACTTCACTCTATGGTTAGATCTGCTTACTACTACAAAAAAATAACACATGCATTACAGGCTTATTTACATTTTAATTAAAAAAAGTTTAAAGTAGCTTCATTTTATTTATGTAAACCTGCCTCGAGGCCACATTTTCACACATTCAAAAGAAAATTCAGCCTAACAGACATCCTGATTAGTTAATCTATTATCAAAAACATCCTGAGTAGAGATCAGTCTTTAGGACTCCGTTAAGCAAAACTGTAGGATCTAAAATGATCAAAAACAGGAAGTTCTGTGTTTGCTATGAGTAAGTATAGATGTGTTTGAGAAACCAGTTAGTTCCTGTTATCCATCTCGTTTCAGCAAAGAATATTAAAGTTCTTATCAAGAAATTACATATCCATTAAAGAACACAACCAGGGATCCAAATGTTTTTCACGGTCCACGTATTAATATGTAAAGTGTTTGACTCCAGGGATGGTTAGAATGCTCTTATCTTATAAAGAAAAGAGACTATCCAGAGTGTTGAATGAATAGAGTAACACTTTGCATTTTATTGATATACTGACATATTTAGCTTTATACATAATGGATTACTAAGTCAAGAACATAAAAAACACTTTAAGTGACTCTTTTTGGAACAAGCCTGAAATGTTCACACATTGAAATGTGTTAGTGAGATAATCTAAAAATAAACTAGAAGTGTTGCATTACTTGTGATAGTGCTAGTGTGAATGCTCTCTGCTGAAAGCAGTCGCTGAAGATGCTGAAGCTTTTTGCTGAAAATGGTGACGCAGTTTATTTTAATTGCTGAAGGGGTTTTCTGAAAACGCAAAAGCTATTTGCAAAATGTTAAATTTGCTAAAAGACTGGAAATTGAAGGAATCACACATCAATATGTGGTTGGAGTCATCTGGACCCCAGAGAGAGCGGAAGGGTTAAAATCACCCGTTTTTAATATTCAAAAAATATTTTTTTTGTTAAAAAATTGTTTTTGTTAATTTCCTATTACATATTTTGAATTTTTTTACAGAGGCTAGATGTCATCTAAGATCCGTTTCTTTAAAATTATTTAAAAGGGGGATTTTTTTCTGACCATTTTTTTTCTTAGGAATATAATATTTTGCCAAAATTATGATAAGGTTAATTATATATGTGGCAACAAAAATTATGGGGGTTGTCAACAACGCCACCTGAAGCTGCTATGCCCCAGGAAAGGAGGAAGGCACGTGTAGGTCGTACTTTGAACAAGGCAGAGGCTGTGATCTGTTTTTAAAATGTAATTTATTAGGATTCGATTTAAAAACAAGAATATAAAATACTTTAATTTAAATCAGGGGTCTGCAACCTGCAGCTCTAGAGACACATGTGGCTCTTTTATCTCTCCATGGTGGCTCCTTGGCCAAACATAAAGCATATAGCAGCTCCCTGCAAAGGGCTGCCTAACCAAAACTATCGAAAAAAAACAAATAAACAAATCTCACAAACTAAGACTACCAAGGTCCAACCTCAAACTAAAATAACAAAACCCAGCAGTGTAAGAGTACTGAGGACAAACAGGGAAAAAAGACAAAAAAATGGTAAATAGCTATTTTTTTAACTAAGGATTACTTAATTAGCATTTATTTAATTTAGACTAATTAAATTTATAAATTCATGGCCAGGTTCACATAAAAACTATGTAGGTTTTTAAATTCCTGTTGACCTGAAGAATCCTTGTTTGCTCAACTCTACACAACTCTCAACTCTGCAGCTCCTTCTAGGTTTGGATCAGCAGAAATCGAAACCAAATGGTTCTTTTACTGTTAAAGGTTGCCGACCCCTGATTTAAACCAATAAAAATGTCCAGGAGGAGGAGCTTACCGAGATGGCTAGAACTACAGCAAAAAAAACCCACAACAAACAGACACCCAGGAGTGTGACGCGATGCACTCGTGATGGAAGATGACACAGGAACCCGCCACCAATGCAGCCGTCCACCTCGAGTTCCAACCTCCTAGAACAGAAGTGATAAAACTATTAAAAATTGATTTAAAAGATGATTACACATCAAGGGCGCCAGGTAAGGACCCCGACAGCCAACGGTGGACGATGGGCGTTATGGGGACACTCCACAGTCTAGCAACACGCCGCTGCACACGGTCTCCACCGTCGCCGCA
>NC_050527.1:7689295-7690348 GCF_002922805.2 Oryzias melastigma
TAGGTTGCAGACCCTGTTTTATTTTTATTTTTTTGCATGTTTGTGTCATTTTACAACCATATTTGAACATTTGATATAATTTTGCTGATATGCCATTTTTTAAAATATTGTTTTTGTGTTGAAACATGCAACTGTTATATGCCACATGCTTAAACTGTGTTCTTTCAACGTTCAGTGTCTCACTACAGGCTGTTCCCAAAGTCTCTTGGTCAAGTTATCTCCAAGTTTTCCGTGCGGGAGCTGCACATTTCCTTCACACAGGGCTACTGGAGGACCATGCAGTGGGGGCAGCCCTTTATACCCTCTCCTCCAGGAGCTGAGCTTTGGGTTTGGTTCCAAGACTCTGTGACTGAGTGAGTGCTGCCCTCTAGTGGCGTGATCAAAGTAGTAATGCGAGGTCCTGCACACCTTTGGGAATTTTATAGAATTTGTGATTTAACTTTATCACAGCTGGTCCAAATGCAACTTTTCAGGAAATATCCTCATTTGAGAAATATTTAAAATGTTAATTATGGGGAAACATTTCTGATTATAATAATGGGAATGTTGACATCTAAATTGTTATTAATATAAAAAAGAAAAAAAATTGAAACGACTTGAGTTGTCACACCTCTGTTTTTTGATGTTATTTTTAGCGTTGATGCCACCTGGAAGGAGCTGACCAACGTTTTGTCAGGCATCTTCTGCGCTTCACTGAACTTTATCGACTCCACCAACACCCTACAGCCCAGCGCTTCATTTAAACCTCTGGGAATAGGCAATGGTACGGTCCAGCCTCCTCAGCATCCGTTTGGCATTTTGCCTTCCTCTGTAGTTGTGTGTAAAAGCTGATGATGTGACACAAAGCATTTAGGGGGGGGGTCTCTGCTAACGTTGCAGAAGCTTTTTGCAGAACATAAATAAGATAAGCAGCTGTGTCACTGAGAAAGAGGAGAATCGGGGAAAAATACTGTAGCCAAAATGTTTGAGTAGCTGGCACTAGATGTTTTTCAGATGTCACCACAGCTCGTCAGTGGGCTCAAATTCAGACTTTTTAACAGTTAAGCTTATTTG
>NC_050527.1:7690448-7691377 GCF_002922805.2 Oryzias melastigma
ACATTTTATTTTTGAAATGGATACTTGTTCCAAATAGATCCTTAGTACTGGGAAGCTTCTGTTTAAAGTCATAGTCAGCAAGTGTTCTGGCTGTTTTCAGATACATTTTCAAAGTTTTAAAGTTGTGCATTTCTTATAAATCTGTTTTGTAGCTTGTCTTACAGAAGTTGGCAAATATATTTAAAAATGAAAACAAGATCTAATAACTCATTGAAATGATTGTACGTGCTGTTTCAGGTGTGTTATCTGACATTTGTGCTCATGTCTTTGCAGTATAAGCAGGTGGAGCAGTACATGTCTTTCCACAAGCTTCCTGCGGATATGCGCCAAAAGATCCATGAGTATTATGAGCACCGCTTCCAAGGAAAAATGTTCGATGAGGAGAACATCCTGGGAGAGCTTAGCGAACCACTGAAAGAGGTAAGGAGCACTTGCTGGCTCCACGCAGCAGATCTTTCTCTGTTCGACTCTCAATCTGCTCTCATTTCCTTCTAGGAGATTGTCAGCTTTAACTGCCGAAGCCTGGTGGCCAACATGCCACTGTTTGCCAACGCCGACCCCAACTTTGTGACTGCTGTCCTGACCAAGCTCCGCTTCGAGGTGTTTCAGCCGGCGGACTTTATCATACGCGAAGGCACTGTTGGACGTAAAATGTATTTCATCCAGCATGGACGAGTTAGTGTGCTGACCCGTGGAAACAAAGAGACCAAGCTGAGTGATGGATCTTACTTTGGAGGTAAGTTAAACAAAGAACAGATGCTCAATGGATGCTTTTTTTTTTCTTTTATCAATCTTAGTAAATCAGTCTCCCTCTGCGTTTGTTTCTCCTCCTGACATCAGAGATCTGTTTGCTGACTCGTGGACGGAGAACAGCCAGCGTCCGCGCGGACACGTACTGCCGGCTGTACTCTCTCAGTGTGGACAGTTTC
>NC_050527.1:7692601-7694725 GCF_002922805.2 Oryzias melastigma
AGCCGCCGCTGCAGGAAGAAGTGGCGTGATGGGTGGGAGTGGCACAGTGTCCCCTCGGCCTCGTCCGGTCATCTGGGCGCCACTGGTCCACGCTCCACTGCAGACGGCGGCCGCCACCAGTAATGTAGCCATTGCTCTGATGCACCAGCAGCAACAGCAGCAGCAGCAGCTGCAGCAGCTGCAACAGCAGCAGCTGCAGCAGCAACAGGTTCTTGGAGGGGCTTTCTTCCTGTCCTCGCCGCTGATTTCCCCTTCTCCCTCCACCACGTTTCCTCTCTCTCCTCCCCGGGCTCCCGTGCTGCAACCCCTTCGCCCCTCTGTGAGCTCTCTCATCGGGATGATGGCAATGGGAGGAATGAGTGGTTTGTCCCCAAGAGGAGGATTTCCTGCCTCTCCTTCGGCTATGGGTCCTCCTGGTGGGGTGGCATCGCCGCCTGTTCCCAAAACACCCTCCACTCCAGCTTCTAGTGGCTCCACTTCTGTCCAACACGGAAGAACTCTCTATTACGGCCCCCGATTTCCAGCTGATCCCTCCATGACTGTCGGAGCACCTGGAACCCCAACGGGGGCGGGGTCAACTCCACCTCTCAAGATCCCAACCACAAACCCAGCTGCCTCTAGTAGCCCTCCAGATGGCAACCAATGTAAGCAGGGGGCAAAAGAGGCGCTAATGCGTCACGGCGGAAACAGCTGTCAGGGTCTGCCAGCTTTGGGCAGACTCACCCAGGAGGCCAGGCTGCTGTCTGCCTCACAGCCCACTCTGCCTCATCGCTCCTGGGCCGGATTGCAGCCTCACCCTCCTCTTCATCGCAAAGCCTCTGGTGGTAATTTATTGGCGGCTCCTTTCCTGGCAGGACAGTTGGCCAGGGGAGGAAGCGCGGGGATGCTGACCTCTAACCCCCCAGTGCACCTCATGACCAACATCCCCTTTATAGCACAATCTACGTTTCCTGTTCAGGCTGCACTAACTCCACCCGTCTCTGCAGGCACGGCTTCCTTCACACAGACTACATCTGTCCCAGCATCCACAGCGTCTCCTTTACCGCCATCCTCCCCTCCCAAACAGACCCCCTTCTCCTCTGCAGCCCCCACTCCTTCAACTCCCACAACCGTGCCACGTCCAAAGCCAATGTCAGCCGCCCCGTCTCGCTCCTCCTCTCCTTCTCCCTGCTCCACCCCTCCTTCGGCGGGAGCGAGCCCGCTTTCAACTCCCCGTCCCAAACCCATTCCCGCATCCTCTCCTCGCTCTTCCTCCCCTTCTCCGTCCTCCACGCCTCCTCCAATCTCTGTTTCTTCTCCTATTTCTATACCTCAAGGTCACAAACCGTCGCTGGCCTCCTCTTCTCCTCCTTCCTCACTGCAACCCTCTTCTCTGAGTCATCCTCAGAGCCCTAAAACCAAGACATTTAGCACGCCACTCTCTGCTTCCCTGCTGTCTGGGCCCAGTGCTGGCCTGACGCCAACTCATCCGATGGCGGTTTCCATTCAGACATCACCTTCTGCTCCCTTTCAAGCTTCTTCTTCTTCCTCATCTCCAAATAATCCCCATAATCCAACACAGTGTCTTCAGCCCTCTGGCTCAAGCGCGACCCCAAAACAAGTTTCCCCTCTTACCCCCATCCAAACCTCTCTAACACCTGTCAGCACCAACTCTCCTACTAAAATCACCTTTTCAGTTCATCCTGTGAAGCAGACCTCTCCGGTCCTCACCCCGAGCCCCACTTCAGGCTCAACCCAAACCGTCACACAAATCCCATTGACGGCATCACCACCCACATGTCCAAATCAAAGCCCCTCCACCACCTCTGCTTCTCCCACAACGACCACCACCTTGCCTTCTGTTCATTCTTCCTCTATTCAGTCCCCAAAACAAGCTCAGACCTGCCAGGCGACGACCACGCCGCACAACCCGGCGGCACATGTAGGCACCTCTGCCAACTCCACTCCAATTAAAGGCCCAATTCAGGACCCTCAGCTGTCTCTCACCAAAAAAGACTCGGAGGGACTGCGGCACAAACTACCCGCCAACATGTAATAAAGGACAGAAGGAGAGTCGTGTCAGCGTAGGCACCAGGCCGATGGCCTTTCACGGACAGGCACACCCTCTTTGTATTTACTCTAGGC
>NC_050527.1:7694825-7704316 GCF_002922805.2 Oryzias melastigma
GTTAATAAGCCTTTAATGACATAAAGGTTGCTGGGGGAACGGTTGGCCCTCACAAGTTTGGACTCCTGCTTCAGAACCACAGCTCTAAAGCACAGCCACCTGGACAGACCTAGAAGTGCACAGGCTCCTCCCACTCAGCTCACAGGAAGTGAAATGTGGAACAGCAACTGCAGGACGGCAGACATATCCAGCAGCTGAAGTGTTCAGGTCACTGATGTGATTTACAGAAGCATCTACTGCCGCTAAAACAAGGTAGGGAATTTCTCACAGCTGCTCTCCAGTTCCTCACAGATGTGTTTTTATCTGCCTCAGCCTTCGTCTTTTGTGTAACAAATGCAATGACAGTAATGCTTACTGAAAAAGAAATGCATGATATTTATGTTATATACTGCATATTTTGTGCTTCAGGAGCGTGTGAGGATGGCTGCTCACAGAGCTTTAGTCTCTCTCAGCCTCTGCCTGCTGCTGGGTGAGCAAACGTCTGCTAAAAACGACGCTCCCTGCCAGCCCTCCAAATGGAACAATGGGTACAACAGATTCCTGAAGCGCCACCTGCCCTCTGGTACTCCCAACTCTGTGGATCACAACGAGTGGGAGAGGTTCATCAAGAGTCTGGGAGGCTGCGACCGGCCCACGCAGTCCTTCCTCCGCCCGGAGGACCTGGACAGAGTGAGAGCCGTGTGCTCAGAGGAAGGAGGGAAAGTCTTCAAGGACAACCTGTGCATCAGCCAGCAGCCTTTCACTTTCATCACAGTGAGGAGCACTCCAGGAACCTGCGGGATCAGGAAAGTGGAGCGGGAAAAGAAGCACCTGATCCTGGCCTGTGAGGTGTTGGAGAATGAATGCGTCCCCGTCCACTTTGAGGGAAACCCCACCGATCAGAGGCCCAGTAACAACGCCAGGAGCTGCCAGAGTTCACAGAGAAGAAACCAGGCGCCAAGCTTCAACATGTCCTGGCTCTGGTTGATCTTCACTTTCCTGGTCACTTTTTATGTCTTCTGACGGTTAATTTACCCGATGACGAACTAGAGGATGCCAAAGTTTTATCTCAGGATATTTTAATGTTTCTTGGATATTATCCCATTAATTCAATTAATTTTTTTACCAGTATTTTAGCAGTCTAACTGACAAACCACCAGCAAAATGTGTTTTAAAATGTGCTTTTTACTGTTGCTTTTTTTAAAAAAAAAAAAAAAAAAATTGCTGAACAAAATTAAATAGTTTAACATTTTTAAATGAAAAAAACAGTAAAGCCAAATTAAAAGAATTGGTTTCTTTTTTATGATTTATTTTTAATCAAATTAAACTGTTATGACTGACATTTACTTCTCCAAATAATAGAGGGAAGCCGCCATTTCTTTATGGTACTGGTAAAAATGGAAACACAAATAAAAATCTGTATTCATCACGTGTGTAAATATCATTGTGTGGATCAGCGATTCTCAAAATTTTACACAAATGACATTCATACCTGGTAAATTCACACTTGATTATTCTTGAGTCAGGTCTCATCGGACCATTAAGTAATTCTGTGTCACACCAACATTTTAGTTATGCTTCTGTGAAAACAATGGTCACAATCCCTGAAAAAAGTTAATTAATTTACAATTACAGTGTATGAAATGAGTATTTGTCAATCAAGTTTTTACTTTTTTCAAAATATTAGGTCTGTAGTGTGTATCTTTGCCCACAACCTCACCATTCATGCCTCATTCATCCCTATCTTAAAAGTCGCCCTGTTCCCTTTGCAGAAAAGCAGCCCCAAACCATGATGTTTCCACCCCTATGCTTCACAGTGATTATGGCATTCTTGGTACAAAATTCAGCATTCGTCTTCCTCCAAACGTGGCAAGTGCTGTTCACACTAAAGAGTTCCAATTTTGGTTTCATCTGCCCACATGATTCTTTCCCTATCCTTCTTCAGATGGTCTCTAGAGAACTTTAGACCAGCCTGGAGACCTTTGGACTGCAGCAGGATTTAAATCAATGACGATGTGGTGTGTTACTAATAGTAACCTTTGCTTCTTAAGATTCCAACTCTCTTCAGGTTGTTGAGTTCCCCCAGTGTAGTTCTGGGCTGGTTCCATACAGTTTAAGTCCACAATGGGAGATCTTCCATGGAGGGAGACTGTCAGAGATCTTGTAATTTTTTTTTTCCAATAATTTCTTCAGCAGTTGCTTATATTTGTAGATTAGTTCATCGGAGTCTTGATCAGGTGAACAATCTTACCCCTGGTGTCCTTTGACAGCTCTTTGGTCTCATTCATCATGGAGATGTACCTTTTAATAGAACAGATTATCAAGAAATCATCAAAGAAGAAGTAACAGGTCTGTATGTCTGTGACTTCTTCTTTGTAGGAATTTAATACATATTTTCTATTCCAATATAGAAATACATCATTTAAAAATCATACAATGTGATTTCCTGGGATATTTTTTTACATTCTTACTCTCACAGTTAACATGTATCTATGATGAAGATAACTTTCATCTGTTTAAGAATTTTAACACTTTTTTGTATTTGTGGGACTTCTCCCTGAAAAAAGGTAACAGAGTTGTTGATAAGCTAAAAGCAGAAGAGAAATTTGACTTAATGCAGTTATTTTGATCTCACTTTCTCCCAGCAGAAATTCGAGTAGGAAAAGGTCACGCAAGACTGAGTCTATAAAACAGAGATATTCACTGATGGCAACTGTTTGATTAGCTACAGTTGACAAATGCTCTCTGTAAAAACAAGCCCAGACAGATCTGTGTTAGGCTCCAAAGGTCAATGTGTAAAAATGTCACTGTGGGTTTACCACCAGAAGGTGGCAGTAGAGCTCAGTAGTACTCAAAACATAGAACCAAAATGTTATCAAAAATAATCTGTTCCCATTTTTTCAATTGAAAGATGTGTTATTCAACAGGCTCACATAGAGGCTTATGTAGAGTCAGAAGTTGATTTTTGCTTTTTCTATAGTTTAAGTTTCAGAACCAAATATTTATTTTTCTGCAGTTTCAGCATTAAAATGTTTTTTATGAATAATATTTATGTAAAAAATAATTTAAGAGATGGTTGCCTGTTTATTAGATGTGTGTGTTGGCAATATAATATGTATTGCAATACCTTGCTCATGATACAATAAATATCATGATATTTCTTTACCTGAACAATTTTTCACTATTTTTCAAAGAGAATGTCACCCTGAATATTGATTCGTTGTAATAAAATTGTCACTTTTTTATGATCACAACAGTAATTCCTGCAATTGCATCTCATATACAAGTTGTTTTTACCCAAACACATTTATGCTGTTTTTCCTTTTAGTAAATTGGGAAATATTTGTTCGTAAGGGAAACATCAATGTTGTCACTTTCCCCAATAAATTATTTTTCAGTATAAGAAAAAAAAAGTATAAAAATAAGATGCTTAAGGATCCCCATAAAGAATTAATTAAATATCGCCATGTCAGCATTTTAAATCGATACAGGTATTGCCAAGTGAAGTATCATGATACATTGACAAATCAATTTTTTTCCCTACACTCCTACTGTTTATCTGAGTAACTTCTAAAATGCTGGTGTGGAAGTTCAACAAAACCAAATCTTATCAGAAATTTTATAAGAATTAAGAAAATCTCACACCAGCATTCATTGGCTCTCAGCTAGAGGCCAATTTTTGCAGAAGCACAGCTTTATAAACACTCACACAAACTTCTAGTTTTGGCTGATTAGCCCAGTAAAGTCGTCTTTGCAAATGGGCTCAGTCAGGCACAACAGGCTCAGAGTTAACTTAAATGAGGTCTGGAGTCCCTCCGCTCAGACGGGACAAACTTACAGAAGGACAACCATCCGTGAAACACTCCATCAATTAGGTCTTTATGGCGAACTGACCAGAAAAGGGAAAAAAAATGCGCGTGATGACCAGTTGGGGATTTGCCAAAAGGCACCCAAATGGCTCTTAGTACAGCAGAAGCACAATTCCTGACTTTTAAACAAAGAGTACACTGTTGGGTCAGATTTTCCAGCAACATGTTTGGTGGAAATAGACGCTTTGTAAACACTCGAAGTGAAATTAGCCAAATGTGAGAGCTAAGATGACTTAAGGAGAATCTGAGAGTCCAGCAAAATATCTGTCTTTTTCATGATTTGAGCTTGTTTTTTTCCCAAATCACAAAACACTGCAGCAATACTAATGTGAACATTTCAGTTTATTAGCAAAATCCTGTATAAATAAACACAAAACCCACATTATATCAAATCCAGCTTCAAGGACACACCAAAATGTTGGTTTTGGTGTAAGAAAAACTAAAAAATAATATGCACTGAAGCTCCAAGATTATGCAGACAGAGATCAGGACAGCTAAGCATGATGGGACTCAGACACAGGGCCAGAATCTGTGTAATAAATAAAAAAGGGAAACATTAGTGATACTTAGAAATGACCTGCCTCCTGTGTTTGCCTATTTTAGTGACTAAAAATTTACCTTTTATTTGGACGGTGATCAAACCTGTTATTTGGTATGAAAATGGGAGCATGGAGAGCAGCCAAAGAAAACAGCTGCAAAAAACAATGAAATAAATAATGTGAATCCTGTTTGGGTCGCAAATAAAAAAAAAATTGTATCCATAAAAAGTATGTTCTAACAGCCCCAAAAATGTATGCATTTATTTTGGTGTTCTAATTTCTATTTATCATGGCAGAAAACTTACTTTTATGAGTGTTTGGCCCATTTTTGTTCATAATGAGCTAGGGCTGGGCAATAAAACGATGAATATAGTGATAGAACTTTTTCTCGATAGATGAATGAGTCTTGATAGTTTTATTTTGAAGGGTCAAAAATTGACACTCACCAGTAGAGAGCATTTTCTCCTCGTTGGTGAGTAAAAGTTATTCACCATATGGCGAGTAAATGTTTGCATCTAACTTTTTATGTTTATTAGCTCTCATTTTGGTAAAATTTTTTTGAACCTCTCCACTTCCTCTGTGTGGAAAGGTAAGGTAAACTAATGCATATGAGTCACCATACCCCCACAGTTACTTCCACTGATGTTCTCTGTGTAATGTTTAGTTTCGGCTGATATACCAGCAGAGCATCTGGTGATTTTTAACGGGATTCATGTCAGAACTGGAAGACAAACCCGCTTGACTTGCAGTAACAGAAAGTTTGATAAAAAGTGTTGATTTGGTGACCGTGATGTCATTAGCATGATGCTAATGCTAAGCTAAACAACTGTTTGGTGTGTTCAAGGACCAGTTTACAATCGGACAATACTATCACTGAGCGGACTGGCGGATTAAATCAACAAAATGTATTTGCATGACATTAATTTAAAAAAAAATTAAATATAATGACATAATTTAATCAACTGTGTACTAGCAGTGGGCGTGCAACCTGTGCAGGATGTTTTAATTTGATCAATATAGTTATTTGGTTTATATTGTGATACGTATCATTATTGCACAATATGGAAAAAAAAATATACAAAGAGTCAAAAAAATTCCATCACGCCCCAGCCTTATGATGAGCACATTTTCACCATGCAATTTCCACAAGAACTGATAATCTGCTTTATAGCTCAACACTTCATATCTGGCCGTTTCTCACAGACCTTTGGCAAAGTCATGAAAAAATCACAAGATCCCTCTAACTTAATGCAGTCTTTCTGTTTGTGCCTCGAAGCGCCGCAACAGCTATAAGAGGCCCGAATGCTTTTCAAGTCAGGAACACAAATAGGATTCCACACTTTCTGTCCACGTTCCGTGATCAGGCGTTAAACATCTGCTCGTGCTCGTGCATGCATTTGCAGCACTTCAACGATGCAGGAAGTCAGAGTTTTTGAACAGATTGCTGACACATTTACGTCTGAGGAAAAAGCCAAATGTGCACAACAATTGTTGACTGGAGTCCAGGAAAGAAAAGAAAAGAGATGTGAAACAGAAAGCTGCACTTTTATTGACCTTGTCAAGGATTTAGAAGAAAACAAGTTGTAGAAAATAAGGTGAAAACAGCTGAAGTTTGGGAAACGACTCTTGTTTTCTTTCTCAGAGTTCCCTTCACCACGCTTCAGCCACACTTTCTCATGAACCCCTCTATCTCCTTCGCTTCCTTTCTTTTCAGTTTGACCCCTTTTTTCTCCTCTCTTCCTGTCAGTTCCTCCCTTCTGTTGTCCTCGGCCTTCCTGTCCAGCGTTGAGTGATTCAGCATCAATGAGGCCACACAAAGCAACTTTACAGTGCCGCGGTCATGCAGGCCAGCGGAGGTGCTCTCATTAAATCTGTGACATAGAACGGCAAAAAAGATGCCAGAAAACACCCAAGATCTGGATTGAACGATAACCTCCACTGCCTCGAATCCGCCTCTATACCTTCAGCTCCCCTCCATTCAGGCTGAACTTCAGCTCTTGCTCTCCCGCTGTCTGCACCAACTTGCAACAAAAGAGCACAATAATTAGAACCACAAAGACACGAGGGGGAGGGAAGAAGGATTTTAGGAGTTGAAGGGGGAGGAGGTGAGACCTGATGGACAAAAGGAACAGACTGTGAGTAATACAGGCGTCTGGGTGCAACTGCACAGGCATCTGGAGGTTTGGTCTACACAAACACTGATGCGCTACATAAATCTCAGGTTTGAGCCGTGATAGATTCTGTTTAACCTCTGTGAGTTACACGTTTTCAAGCTAATAATGGCAATTTAATGAGATAACGTCATAATAAAAGGATGAGAAACTGCAATGCAGGACTGGACTTGTTCCGCTCAGGAAGCGGAGATTTTGCCTGCAGTTTTTCTGGGGTTTTGGCAACAGATTTCATGCACAAAATCAAACAAACACACAATTCCATATTTAATCCTTCCTTCGTCCTTTTTGCGTTTGCATCCTATTTCCACATTAAAGTCTTCCATCCTAATAATCAAATCCATGTGTTTTGCTGGGCTGCACAGGCTGTAGCTGCTAAATGTTAAATCGATTTACTCTATAAATTGTTAAAATTCATGCTTCACTTTTTATGCACTTTAAACGACCAGTTCAAGTTAATTTAAAAAAAAAAAAAATGAAGCCGGTTATCTAATTTTTTTATCCTGGAAAACTAAAACACTTTTTTCTTCTGGTTCCTCTCGACTTTCTAACATAAACTTACAAAGAAAGACAAAGAATTTAAAGAAGCTTCTTGTGCTTTGGTTAAACGCCACAAATCATGAGTTCCAGCCAGGATTTGGTGGAGGTCAAGTTCACATCTGGGAGGACTGAGGATGGGGAGGGGGGGGGGTCATACAGATGATAAAATGAAGAATAGCACTGAGTTATTTCTTTACTGAGGGCTTATTTCATTACATCAAACACACACCAGATGCGCTGAACGCTTTGAACAAGGGTCACATCCGAAGGAGGACGCCATTGTCGCCAATTACCAAAAACACATGTGCCAAAACTCCAAAAAACTGAGTTCTCTAGAACAATAAGTAATCTGGATTTGCCTTCTGTGTGGGTCAAATCTTCTACAATTTGAATGAAGAGAGGAAATAGGAAACAATACACAGTCCAAGAGGAAGTGAGTGTTGAGATATGGCATGGGTCATTACAGTGCCAGTGCTGACACAAGGTTTGCTCTGATTTGAATAAAAAAACGAAGTTATATAACCCCAAAGAAAAAGAGAGACTGGTAGCCAGCACACTCATGCACAATTTCAGCTCATACACCTCAAAGTTGCTTTGGACAAACATAATAGCATGTATGGGGATATGTATGTATGAGCTTTAGTCATGTCATGGGTGAAATTGGGCGTGTCTGCAAGGAAAAATGGGCACGAACTATTAAGGTCGTTGGCCGCTCGGTGAGCCTAAAGAACGAAAATGTTCACTTTTTTTTCTGTGGACCTGCTGCTGGCATCAGGTTGTCGTAAACACTCACTTAAGGCTAAATTAAGGAGAAGTTGGTAAGACGCAGGCACATTGAAAGGATTTTTTTTATTTTTTTAACCCTCTTGAACCCTGCGAACTGCACAAGGGCCCCAGTTTTGCTGTTGAAGTGCACACTCTTTGAGCCATTGGGAACTTCATGTGTGCAGCTTGACTGTTAGAAATGAAGAAATTAGACAAGTTTGTGTGAGCATCTTACAGGCTCAATGAGGAGCCAGTGCACCACCTCACTAATGATTGAAGTGCACGATAGGGAATCATACGATAGCATCACCAGCACGTCACAAGTCCGTGTAACTTACATTGTCCTTACAAAAACTTGATGAAACACTTACTACCTGCATGAAAATCGTACGTTCTTTTTCTTGACCTCCGGTCAGGTGTCAGGGCCGCCCACCTAGCGCACACCTGCTCATCAACTCCTCATCAGACGACCTGTTATAAAGACATCCACGCCCACCAGCCAATGCTGGTTTGTCTGTTCCGCTCCGGTAGAGTACCCCGACCTAAAGCTACTGGCAAGTCAATCTTAGACTTGTTACTGCTCGCTTTCTACTACCTCTAACATCTACTGGTCTCTCATCAAGGATCTCCAGGATTTCCCCTCATCACATCATTGACCTACCACCATCCAGGACTTCTGCTCATCCCTTAAAACTTCTCAATAAACCACCTTTTTTCTCACTCTCTGTTGTCCTGCATTTTGGGTCCACCTGCCTTGAGGTGGGCGCTGGAGTCTCTGGTAAACTGCAAGACACCATCCATCCATCCATCTTTGTTCCACTCATCCGTGACCGGATGAGTGGAACAAAGATGTCCAGACCGAGGCGTTCCCAGGTCACCCAAGAGACTTAATCTCTCCCGTGTATCCTGGGTCTTTCCCAAGGCCTCTGCCCAGTGGGACAAGCCCAGAACACCTCCCCAGGGAGGCGTCCAGGTGGCACCTGGACCAGATGCTCAAGTCACCTCAACTCCGGCTCTACTCCAAACTTCTCATCCTATCTCTAATACACTTGTATTTGGGATCTCATTCCTTTGGCCATGACCCAGAGCTCATGAAGATCGACTGGTTAATTGAAAGCTTCACTTTCTGGCTCAGTTCTCTCTTCACCACAACTGCAAGACACACCTGTGCTTTTCTTAAGACAGAGCCCTTCCTGTCCACAACCCTCAATGGACCTGGACAACCCAAAACCCTGCAGAACCCCGTACAGATCACTCACACACACCCATTACAGGTGTGTAACTAAGGCATCAGATACGGATTTTGGTTTATAAAAATGTCTTAAGATGTCTAGATCTAGAATAATTTTTATTAAAACTAAATTTGCCAATAATTTCTCAGCTACTTGTGTGTGTTTAGAGATCAATAAAGCTGCAGAAAAACAACTGCAAACCCCTTTAAACAGGTGTATTTTTAGGGGGGTAAAAAAGCCTTCACTTGAACAATCAATAAAGTGTTTTAATTAAGTATTCTCAAAAATCTCAAAAACCCCTTCTCCACCCATTTCTTCACACATCTGTAGCTGTTTCTGTGGTAGAGAGTGAGACTCTGGGGTACCAGGTATTGGGTCCAGGCACGTGCAGAGGGG
>NC_050527.1:7704451-7721288 GCF_002922805.2 Oryzias melastigma
GTCTCTGCACGGCCCTGATTGGGTCCCTCGACACCAATGGAGGCGACGGCTTATTAATGTGAAAATAATGTGAAAGAGATAAGAAAATTCCCCCATAGAGTATAAAATTCATGACTCAGTTATTGAGATAAAAAGGAGTGGACTGTTGAGTAATTTGCTGCAACCACATGTTTGATTTTAGATTAGCCATAAAACAACAAGCGCTTGTTGTACTTTTTTTAATTATCTCTGTGCCAATCTGATAACAGTTTCCTGCTTTCTCCTTCCTTATAAATGTGTAATGTACGCACAGTAAATGCACAATAATGAGGAGCTTTTGGTAGTTATCACTAGAGCTAAATTGTGAATATAGAAAGTTTTATAGTAATCAGAAAATGTTGAAAAATAATTGACTCGGTTATGATCGTTGTAAGAATTGCAGAACATAATTCCAGGATTAAGTTGTTTCCTGGTTTCCCTGTCATTTGATCAACCACCTTGACTTGTCTTTCTAAAGGACTCAAAATATGTTGACAGTTTTTGCTCACAAAAAAACCAAAGCAAAAACCAAGAGTTGCTTTTTCTCCTCTTCCGAACTGCAGTAAGTGTTTATAATTTTTAAATAAATAATGACAGCTATCCCTCAAATTTGGTTTAAATTTACTTGAAGTGTGTTTTTGCTTTGACCTTTGGGCAAAGAGCCAAATATGATCTGAATAGACATTGTTCTGCTTCCATGTTGAACAGCCAGTCTGTCAGTTTTTGCCTTGCCAGCTAATGATATCAGTTACTGACAATCATTTCAGATTGAGAAAGAACACGCCAGGAATAAAAGACGCCAACCGCTAACAGAGGGATCATGGTGTCGCCATAAGGAAATGAAGATGAGTAAGATGAAGTCGGCGCCGTATTAGCACATGGAAACTGGCAAAGGCAGAGAAGCATCTCTTCTTTCAAACCTCTCGGGTTTTCCATCATCTCCGTCACTGTCGGCCAACTTTTGATCTCTTGTGTCCCTGTTTGCTGAATCGATCCCTTTTCACGGCCAGATTTAAAAAATGAGCTCCGCTCTCTAACTTTTCACCCCTCTTCTCTCCTCCTTCTTCCGTCCATCCTCTCGTCTTTTAGGCGCACAAAAGAACAAAAGCATGGCAGCAGGAGAAAGAGGAAGAAAAGAAAGAAAGGGGAGAAAGTTTTTGGAGGTAAAGAAGGAGCAAAAGAAAAAAGAGGAAGAGTGGAGGGAAGGATTGGGCGGACAGAGAGTGGGAGGCAAGGCACGGTTGAGTGGAGCTGAATGCTGAGCCGTGCTTTGTCATGGTGTGCTGACATGCAGCATCACACACATTACGGATCTCTTCATCAAGCCCCTGTCTGAGGAGCACGCACACACACACATACACGGTGCATGAGGGTGTCACGGCGCTGTAGACCACACAGCGGATTCCTGTTGGATTCAGTGGCCTTTGATGCACTTCTTGTTGTGCCATAATGACCTGCAGCAAAAGGTAAAGATTAATCCTCTTGGATCTTTTGTGAATTTGGGACTTAATCAATTCCCCTTTATAATCACACCAGGCCAAAGATGATGTTAAAGTCCCACTGCGATCATCTTTTGATGGTAAAGGCGTCCCCAGTGGGGTTTTTTTTTATTATGATTATGCTGTTTTAGCCAAATAAAAGTAATTTTCTAAGACATAGTTTCTGCAGAGCGGCAGGAGTTAATGCAAAACTCACCTCTGAATTGTGGGCGGAACTGTTGGCAAGGAGTAAGTCTTCCCTAATTTCCCATCATCCCTCCGTTTACACTCTCTTCTGTTCGCTTACAGCTCCTTACAACCCCAACCTAACACTAGAACCTGTGAATAAATCAACTGATGATCTCCTTCAATCGTGGGGTCAAAATGATCACAAGGACTGTGAGCAAAAATGACCTGCAATGAACTGGGACCAAAGTAACAAAAGCAACCATCAGTAACACACTACACAGTCAGGGACTCAAACCCTGCAGTGCCAGACGTGTCCTCCCGCTAAAGCCAGTACATGTGCAGGCATGACTAAAGTTTGCTACAGAGTATTTGAATGATTCAGAAGAGGATTAGGAGAATCTCCTAAAATTGAACTTTTTTGTAAAAAAAGTTTGGAGGAGAAAGAATCCTGAGTTACATCAAAAGAATCCCTACTGTAAAGCATGGGGGTGGAAGCATCATGGTTTTGGGGCTGTTTCTCAGCAAAGGAACCAGAACAACTGATCCATGTTATGAAAGAATGAATGGGGCTTTGGATGGTCAGATTTTGAGTGAAAACCTCCTTCCATCAGTATTGAAGATGAAACATGGTTGGGTCTTTCAGCATGACAACCATCCCAAACACACTGAAGGAGTGGCTTCATAAGAACCATTTCAAGGTCCTAAAGTCTCCAGATCTCAACCCCATAGAAAATCTTTGGAGGGAGTTGAAAGTCTGTGTTGCCCAGCAACAGCCCCGAAACATCACTGCTCTAGAGGAGATCTGCATGGAGGAATGGACCAAAGTACCAGCAACAGTTTGTGAAAACCTGCAGAAAACTATTTAACTGCGATCATTGCCAACAAGTATATTAAAAAGTATTGAGGTGAACTTTTTTTTATTGCCAAATACTTATTTTCCACCATAATTTACAAATAAAGTCATTAAGAATCAGACAATGTGATTCTCTAGATTTTTTCCTCCTTTTGTCTCTCATAGTTGGTATAATGAAAATTAGAGACCTCTCTCATCATCACCAGACATCACTGCGGTGGATGCCCTTTGAAATTCGTGTTTCCATTATGACTCTGACAGTGAGTCCTTCAATTAGCTGTCAGAAACACTGAAACCTGCTGCCTCCCCCATTTCCAATAAGCCAGGTCGCCTTGGTAACCTTTGGTTCATTCACCGGGGATGGATCATCCATCAAGAGTCAATAGTTAACGTGCGCTTTGTCCGCTCTCCATCCATCATCCGCGCATGGGTGCGTGTGCGCATACTTTCGGTGCATGAATGTGTATGTGAGATGTTATAGAGCTACCTCCGACCCCGCGGGCCCCTGACCCTGCCCCATCTGACAAATCTCCTCCTCCTCTCACCCTTTTTCTTCCGTCCTCTCGGCGGGGGGCGCAAAGCTCTGAGGGAGACACCGCCGGCTAACCCCATCCTTTATTTTAATCTCTGCCCCTCTCTCTCTGCGTGCCTCCTTCATGAGTGTTATTCCCTCTGACGCAGGCTCAGCTAAATCATCAGGTCGCAGCCAGAAGCTGGATCCCATTACCACGGTTTTGATTTTCACGGCGCAGTTCCGTGGCGCGCAGGAGGCGCACGGGGATCGGGGCGAGGGGCGTGAACTTGGCTTCCTTTTCTTCACAATCACATCCCACCCACACACGCACACACACACAGAGACACACACAACCGCTCTGCCAACCACTCAGTCTGCCAGTCTGGCAGTTGAGTAGCTCTTCCTTCGCACCGCCCTGCCAAGACGACATGTTCTGTCAACACTGAGGCCTGACTACATCCTCCCTGTTTTGAAATAACAGCGCTGACTGGATCAAAGTAATGCTCTTAACAATGCTATAATCAGACAAGTGGCAAAACACACGCCTACATATTTGTGCTGTCATATTTTACGCGCGGTAACCTCCAGGGCGCGCAGGATCCCGGGGCTCCAGGACGCGCGCAGCGCGCAGCGTTTGGCTCTCCAGCTTTAAAATCCACGTGTTGCCTGAAGGGGCGTGGCTGGCTTGAAATACGACGGACTTGTGTAGGTTCTAAGTTGGCCTTCGGGGCGGGTCCATATAAAAACGGGGCGTGCAGTCTTGTTCAAGTGTCTTAACTTGTAGCAGCCACTTGGAACACTCAGTGGATGCGGCGCGCACATCAGCTCACTCATCCTATTGAAGAGCAGAGGGGAAGTCAGACGATCCGAACCCATTTGAGCACTTTTACGCACGGACAACAGCCGGACCAGACTTCTTAACTTTTATTAATTTAAAAAATTCCTGCAGCCAAACATGGAGCGAAAAATCCCCGATTTTTCTGGCACCTGGGAGATGAAAAGTTCTGAGAACTTTGAGGAGCTCCTAAAAGCTTTAGGTAAGATCGTTTTGAGTCATTTTTTATATTGTTCTATGAGGTTTCAGCCCAAACACTCTTGTTCTGCATCTGTGCGCCATGGAGAGGTCACCCTGTCCCAAATGGGTGGGGGATCAAGCGGTACCCCAAACTCAGTCCTTGGACTGATGCCAGCATCACCCCCTCCTCCTCCTCCTCCTTGGCCTTCCCCTCTAACACAATAGAGACAAGCGGCTGTACTTCTGTCCGTGTCACAACCTTAGAAAATTGTGTGGGTGCGCGTGAGGAGACCGTTATGACACAAAACAGTGCAGCAGCAGCAAGAGAAAACACCTGCTGCTCAGATTTGCTTTGCATGCACCCCCCCCCGCGCGTCACAGGGAGCGCGCGCACCCCAGCCGTTTCTCATGATCTTCCAGTGCACACCTGGAATTCATGTCATCGAGTGGTCCACACGCAGGAGGACAGAGATATGATTGAGCCAAACAAGGCTGCCTTTTATCCAATGCGCTCCTCACACGCGCTTTTTAGTCCACAGCGCATGGAGGTCACGGAAGCAGCCGTGAAAGGGCATCATTGTGCACCGATAACTACAGTGAAAGAGTGAAAAATTCCTAATGAAGTAATTAACAGGCAATTTCGGTCCAACAAGCAAATCTCCATCCCTCTGATTGAAGGGGATATGAAGGGGGGGAGTCTACAACAAAGAGGAAGACTGATATGATTGGGCACGACTGTCTCTTTCATGTGGATCTATGAGAATTTTATAATGCAAAATGTGCTGCACAAACCCTCTTCCCCGCATTCCTGCTTGGTTGCATTGAGTTGCAGAGAGGCCTCTGATCCGCCGTTTCATTAGGGCCACATCACAGCTGGATGCAGCCTGTCGGCACCCCTCATCTCCATTTATCCATCTTCTCCCACTCTGCCCGCCCACGATCCATCCTCCACTCTTTCCTCATTCCTCCTGCCTCCCTGTCTCCCAGGCCTCTGGCCTTTGACCCCTGACCCTGACCGTCTGTCTCACTGACTGCATATGCGACTCATCCACTATTTATGATTTTAAGCATTTCTGACTCTGATGATTTCCACAGATTGTCACTGAATGACAAACTTATAGTAATGACAGTGTCATTTCTATTATGACCATTTCAAACTGAGTTTTTTTGTGCAAAGATGCCCAGATTTGGAGAGGTGAAAATAAGTGAACGCTTTTAAAAACTTCCATTTAAACAAACTATTTAATGAAAATTGTGGCACGTTTTTCATTTCTTCACATAGAGCAAAATAAAATCTAAATATGTTTTTAGCAAAAATACTTTCAATTTTACATTTGAAGACTAGAAATAAGTCTATAGAATAAAAAGTCAGTCTTGTTTGTCTGAAATGTTACATATTTTCACTTTTCAAAGCTCACTGTAAACTTTTAGATGTAAATCATGTGAGCAGTAGAATTACACAAACAGTGATCTTATTCAGAAGTACAAACCACTGTGGTTTTCATCAAAGAAACCAAGTCTGTTCTTTTAATTTGGTCCTTAAGGCCGTGAAGTTCAAGTAGCCACAGGTTGTTGCTGCAGATTGACAATGGCTTATAACGTGATTTAGTCAATCAAGAAATGAGAGTTCTGAAAAAGTGCATATTATTGGTTTTATGTGGAGCTTGCAAGCTTAGCGTGTAGGTTACTTTTTCTTTGCATCATCAAATGATCTTTATCTCAGAAGTTTTATAATCCACGTGTTTAATACTGACACAGCAGAAGCTGTACAGGTGATAAAAGTGAAAGCTGGAAGCCCCGCTGCGACTGCGCATATCTGTTTTTATATATTTACACTTGCTGACAGGTGGGAATCTGCATGAGGTGAGAAGTGTGAAACCCAACTCGACAGTGCACACAAGCTTCCCCTCGCACTTGGAAGACTTCTTCACACACAGAGCACTGACCCTCGGCTGTCTGCTCTGCCCCTCCAACACATCCCTCCACTCCTCCTTTCCCACGATGCAGCAGCAACTCTTTTGAACTTATTTCACTAAAAACTTTTATCTTTGTTTGTAACTTTTTGCCAAAAAAAGTGCTATAAGAATTCCCCACAACGTGACACATTACAACCATAAAACTAGCTTTAAATGAGTAAAAACTGATTTGTAAATATTAAAATTGTATTTTTCTCTGTGCAAAAGAGGTTTTTGAAGTTTCTTATCACCACAATCGAGCTTATCTGTATGTTTTCTCTGAGGCTGCTGGAAGTTGGAAAAAGGAGAGTGATGTTTATCTCAGAAAGCATAAATCATCACGTTGGTTGGAGCGCTGCAGCGTGTTTGCGTGCGTGCTTCAGTGATTAGGTCTGAGGGGAACACAGATGTGCAGACATGCTTTGTCTAATGACCTCATTGTTTCCTCTGCTGTCATCACTGCGCAGACTTCTCTCTTTTCATTCTAAATTAGCACGCCAGAGAACTCGCAGAGTGAGACTGCATGCTCTTTAGGGTCTGTGGGATTTTTTTTTTCTTTTTCTGAAGCTGCTCTCACATTATTCGTCAGGTGTGAACGTGATGCTGCGCATGATTGCGGTGAAGGCGGCCTCCAAGCCACTAGTGGAGATCACGCAAGATGGAGAGACGCTGTCGATTAAGACGTCGACTACAGTTCGCACCACTCACATCACCTTCACGGTGGGACAGGAGTTCAACGAAAGCACGGTGGATGGGCGTCCATGCACGGTACAGAGAAAAGGCACTGATCTGAGCTTCATCTTGAGCTAAATCTTTTGGATATAATCTCTGTCTGGACCATTATGATGTTTGGGTGATGGTCTATAGTGGTACACTACACTTAAGAGATCCTCTTCAACTCCAGTGCGTCTCAGTTTCCTCGTCTTGCCCTTTCCTGCCCTCTGTCCCTCCCTAATTCTCCCCATTATCCCATGGATGGCCTCTGTCTGGCCGTATCCAAAGCAAACACAAGCGAGCAGCCAGGGCTTCACGCCACCCAGGATGAGCGCATCACAACTTATCACCTCTGCTGCAGCTGTCCTGCCTCCCTCTATCAGACATTCCCTCATTAAGTCTTCCCATTCAGCTGCGCGTGCATTCATCTCTACACTTTTCCCTTCTTTTACCTTTTTGATGCACTCAGAGTTTTCCGGTTTGGGAAACGGACAACAAGATCAGCTGTGAGCAGACGCTGCAGAAAGGAGACGGACCCAAAACGTCCTGGACCCGAGAGATCACCAGTGACGGCAAACTGATTCTGGTAAGACGAACTTAAAACTTTTTTTTCTTTTTTTTTCATTTGTTAAGGAAAACTTAGGGTTCTGTTGCAGTGGCAATAAATCTGGTTACTGGTTCATAAAACAACTTAACAGAGCTAAAGGCCACAAACTGTCAGACTTATGGCTTCGTTTTGTCTTTTGTTGCTTTATTCTTCACAATTTTGCATAAATTTGCCCAAACGTGAGTTACCATGTGGTCAGCAGCCAATAAAAATCTGTCAATTTGGACAAAAAAGTGTGTAAATTGCCAAAACAGGCCTTTGTGTGTGTGTTTTTTTCTGAACTTCCAGCAATAAACTGAAATAAAATGTATATATTTTAAAAGGAATTACAGCAATCAGAGTACTCACTTTTATTTAGCAAAATAATTGTACGCACAATGTTTTCCACAATTTCACTTGTTTTATTGTTCTATCCGCAAAATGTGTAAGAAATAAAACCTTTCTAGGTAAAGATTCACTCAAAATTTTGACTTTGCAAAAACATACCAATACGGAAACATGTCTAAATTAGCCAAAAGCAGCTAGCACAATGCTAAAATGTTAGCTAAACTCCAAATTAGCCAAAAACTGGAATATTGTCTAAACTAGCCAAAAACAGCTAGCATAATGCTAAAATGTTAGCTAAATTCAAAATTAGCCAAAAACTGGAAACATGTATAAATTAGCCAAAAGCAGCTAGCACAATGCTAAAATGTTAGCTAAACTCAAAATTAGACAAAAACTGGAAACATGTGTAAATTAGCTAAAAACAGCTAGCGTAATGCTAAAATGTTAGCTAAACTCCAAATTAGCTGAAAGGAAATGCGGATTATTAACACGTTTTGAAGTGCAAAAAGTTTTTGAGGGATTTTGAAGGAAAGAAAAGTGGCTCGTATGAGCTGCTTTTCCCCCTTTAGAATCAGCTGTAATTATGTTGATTGTGTTAACAGTTGAAAAGTTACAGTATGTTAAAGATTTTGTGTTAAAGCCAACGACGCCTCAGGTAAGGCAAGGCAAGGTTATTCGTATAGCACATTTCATGTACAGAGACAATTCAAAGTGCTTTACATAAAACATTAGAAACAATAAAAGAAATAGTAAAAATGAATCATTAAAATAAAATTAAAAGAAAGTTAAAAGATTTTAATTTAAAACAAGCATAGATAAACAGTGCGGTGTTAAGGGGTTAACGGCACACAGACACTAAACACAGCCCTCCCACTGGTAAATAAGATTTTAATTGAGCTACTTGTAAATAAAAGGAGCATTTACAAGGACGTGCTTACTCAGCGGTTGGCAATAAGTTAAGTCTTGACTCACTTAAGAATTAAACCCACAAGAGCCTTCATGAAGCCAGCAGTTGTTTATATGTGAGACGTTTTCTTTTTCTTTTTCTCTTGCATTTTTTTTTTTTTTTTTAATAATAGCTGGATCCCATGATGCTTTGGGTTAACTCACCTAATTATTGAAAATAATCTCAAATTGGAGCTTGGTTTGTTGGCTTCTGTTGGGGAGAAAACGGACTTTTCAAAGCTCTGATTGTAAGTTTTCTCATTACCTGCCCTGGTTGCTCTCTCTTTCTTTGCAGACCATGAGAGCAGACGATGTGATTTGCACCAGAGTGTACGAGCGACAATGAAAAGAGCACTACTCCCTTCTCGTCCTTCCAGCAGCCTCTTCCTCTTTCCCATCACGTCCTCCAACACTACTTCTTATGCTAGTTATAGTTTGACACTTTCCCCTGTAACTTTATCCATTTATAAAGTGTAGAAGTTGCGTGTCGCACACATTTTTTTTTTTTGTGGCCCTGTGCCTCCAGAGTGCCTCAACAAGAGTGTTAAACATGCAAATGTTTGCTTCACAGCATGCTGGATTTTTCCTAGTCTCATGTCTGAGGCTTTGTTTGTGCGACTTGTGTGTGTGTTTGATGGTTGTGTGGGAGCAGACGAGGTGTGAGTCTAAATCTGTAGATGTGTAAACCAATCTTTGAGCTCTTCCAGTATCAGGTCAGCTTTGATGTGTCCAGCTGACCTCTCTGTTTCCGAAGCCACGCCCCCTTCGATTTTTCTATCTCATTCTAATATTGTTTATTTATTACTACACTAGAATTGGTTTTTACTTTGTGTCTCTTTTATATGAAACAGGATTGCAACACTTTCTATGAGGAAAACAATAAACCACATCTTTAAGTCCGCCTCATGTCGACTTTTGGAGCCAAAAAAACTTGCAGAGAAGCATTTCCTGTTGCCGTTTAGTTTATGATTTGTGTACGTAGCTGCAGAATTTGTCTGCATTAGGTTGCTCTGTCTTATTTTAGGAGTCATGTCTGCTGTCTACAACCAGAATAACTTGTCTGCACTCTCAGAGGCTCCTTCACCGCCTCGTTAGTTTTCATTCTGCCCACCCAACTTCTGCCTAAAGATCCTCATATTTCTGCAGGTTTTATGCAGATCAACACATAGATAAGCTGCAGGAATATTTAACATATATTTAATGTTTTGTTTTTCAATATGATCTGCCTTTTAGCTAATATTAATCCTATTTTTTTCTAAGAGAGCAATAAGAATTACTGAAACCTTCACTTAGTAGGAAAATATAAAATCAAAATGTACAAAAATCTTTTAAAAATAGGTTAAAATATTCTGTCTCTAACAGGTCTAGTAAAACAAAACTAGACAATGAGCAGACGTGCACATCTCTTATTACTTTTGTTATATATTTTTGTTATTTACAATGGAAAAGAGCAGAAATTATATTTTTTGTTGTTAGTTTTAGAAGTTTTAATTGAGATAATTCAAACTTTTTAGAGCACCACAATCTCTAAAGTAAATGAGCATTTATAGCAAAGTGAGCCAACAGATCTGCTTTTATTTGGCATAAGGAAACTAAGGAAATAATAAAAAAAAAAGTCCAACCAGGTGAACTAAAACTGACCCACCCAACAGGAAACACTTAAACCATGGACACAAGAGGGGGGTAACTTCAAAATAACAAAGAAAACTTAAACACATTCACAGAAGAAACCAATTATTAGTAATTTTGACATTGAACAGAAAGAAAGCTAAACTCAGGCTTGAGAAGCTATTTTAAATGAACAAAAGAAACGGCTAAATTAAAAGTATAAACTCCTTGGTTCTCCCCATCTTCTTCCAATGGAACAATCCAGAAAGTTGTACTTCCCAAACCACAACTCAGTCCAGCGAACAGAAACTCAGAAAAAGATAGAAGAAGAAGAAGAATATCAGATAAAGATTAAATAAATGTTTCGACAAATCATTAAGTTACTGTTTCAATAAAACAAAATATGTGTATAATGTAAATATATGTTATGTAATTCAATAAACAAAAGAAAATATTCACGAAAAGTCAATCTTCCATCAAAGACAACTTTGTAAGAATACTCTTAAAAAAAAAAAATGAAGAAAGTTCATCAGCTGTCTTCTTTGGTGATGAGATTGACTAAAAGAAAATAAAAAATGACTAGAAAAAAATGAAGCCCAAAACATGATGGTGAAAAGTCCTTTTCTGTTCTTGTCTAACCCCATATTTTTATCTTTACATGTCCTTTCATCCCACATTTTTTGTGTTTTATTTCTTAAATAATTTCTTAAATCAACACTTATCACAATTATTTATGTAAAACTATCTAAAGCAAGAAAACATTACTATATGAAAGCAAACATCCCTTAATATCCAAGAACATTGTTAAAGTTTCTTGGCACTTAATTTCAAGAAGAAGGAAAATTCATTTTCATTATTTGGTGACCCCAATTTAGTTCCTTACTGATGTCCCACGCTCCAAACAATGTTTGTAACCCTGGCCCCCCGTCGCGACCGGGGTCAAAGGTTCATGTTCTTCCTCTAATCTGTCACCCATCTGTACATGTCAGGATACGTACACATCAAGGGGGGCGCTGATTTTCTCAATCACGCCATAATCCAAATCCCTGTTTAAGACACATCTGTTGTTATGCCAACCTCCACGGATTATAAGTCAAATTTGGGTCAGCGTGCTAGTCGGACGATGAGTTTTTGGGAACGGTCAGTGTGGGCACGTCTCCCGTGGCAGGAAATGCCAGTTGCAGGTACAGCTGATTGACAGCAGATGTGTTCAACAATGAGCAGGGCAGCGCGGTCCTTGAACATGGAGGATTGAGGGGGTGCAAATTTAGCCCTCATGAACACTCGTGTCAAACTCTTTCCACAAACAAAAATCTTGAAATCTAGAAACATAAAAAAAGCATCTAAAAGACGCATCTCTACTTCATTTCTCCTCTCCTTGCCCTGCAGCTGTGTGCAGTTACAGTGTGACCCCAATAAAGTCCCCTTCTCTGCCTCCTGCTCTAATAAAAAGAGTAAATAACTACCCCTCCCTCACTGTTTATTACCCCCTGGGGCAGTAAAAGGCAGCTGTCTGGCCCCCTTCAAAACGCCCAGCCTGAACCGGACCCTTGTAAAAATGAAAACACACACACATTAACATGCCAAAGGAAAAACACATTCTGGGAAGTGTTCACACATACCAGTAGACACTCGCAATATATGTGCGGCTCGTAAAACCCCGCCGAGCGGACGCACTGAGGAACAAAGGTAAAAAATGGATAATAAGAGGGAAATAATGGAGGTATTAACGCAATAAAAGTGGAAATTTACCACATTTTAATCTCCAAGTAGACCAAACAATCAGTTTTGCAACCGGTCTTTGTAGCAGAGCAGGTTAGTTTAGGTGCCTGAGGGGGGGGGGGAACCACAGCCTGACACAGCCCTGTGATGGATGACTTATCTGCAGGGATGAGAGGAGAGTGTGTGCGCTTGTCGACATACTTGAGTGCATGTCACAAAAGTCAAGACCAGTGATTTGTGATCTGTTTGAAAGAGCTATCCGGAAAAAGAGGGTCAAGTGGATCCTGAGTTGGACTGAAAGGAAACGAGTGCTTTCAAAGGAAAATGCAGGAGGGCGGGGCCAATGAGGAGCATACCTGTCACCTCTTCGTGGGAAGAACATCCACTCAGGTGACCCTTATCGACTAGGGCTGGTTATAATTTCATGAAACTATTTGAATTCAAAAAAATCTTGAATCCAATTTATTTTTCGATTCTTTAAATCAATTCAATTTTGAGTTTACACATTTATACACATTTATTAATATTCTACTATATGTTTTTAATATATATTTATATTAATCTGATACAGTTCACATTAATATCATACATTACATGGTTTCTCAAAAGGAGAAGTTCTAACAAAAATGTTCAGATCAATAACATTGTAAACATTGTTCTGCTTCTCCTGGAGGGTGTTTCAGTTTGGCCACTAGGTGGTGATCACGCTTTAGCAGTACACCTTATTCCAGAAGAACGTATCACCACAAATGGTTACTTTAAAAAATATTTCCTTATAGGGGTTGGAAAAGGTCATATATATAAAGATTAGTCAGAAATGTATGTCTACGTCGACCGAGCGTTAGCATTTCCTATAGGAAATTCCATTAAACGTTAGCTGCACGTGCTAAATCGATTTATATTTTTATTAATCGATTATTGATCTGTAAAGCTTAAATCGATTCAAATCGATTAAATCAGCCCAGCCCTTTTATTGACAGAAACAACCTCCACAAACTGATATCAAACTTGAGTAAAAGTGTGTCAACCATGACCGGACCACCCAGGAGCTCTGAAGACCTTCTGCAGAGCATCTGTCAGTACACTGCATCCAAAACACACTTGAGCTCTCGTGTCACACTTCATGCAGGTTTGTGGTTAGCCCATTTAGCTATGCAAGGATCATTATGACCCAAAAAAACTACTTTTTTTAGACACAAAATGCAGGGTTCAAGTGTGAATCCTTCTTTTCTGTGCCTGAAGATGACGCCCATAGAAGTGCTCAGACGCTCAGGTCAGCAATTTTAAAGACTTTACTCACTTTAACATCTAGTCAGAGCTTCATCCCACCAGGGGAAATTAAATTAAGGATGATCCCCGCCGAGAAGCAGAGAGCAAGGGGGAAAAGTAGGAGAAAGCTCTGTGGGCTGTATCACCAAACTAATATCAGCACTCTGGTATGAGCAAACTCATCCTTCCTCTGAGAACAGAGCCTCATAGTATACCCAACAGAATGAAGTCTTTGTGGCGCTGAAGAATGTACCAACAAATCTGATTAAATACTTTTAACGCTGAACTCTAGATAAACTGAGGATCACTGCAATATAAGACATAGCAGAAGACAGAAGAAAAGTGAAGGTGAAATCCAAGAAGGACTGTCAGAGACACTGATCTAACGCTGGGAAACGGACTCTCTCTGGCTCTAATGTAAGCGCTGATGTCAGCGCTCGCCATTCAACATCCCAACGACAAAGTTCATAACAAGTTAAGACTCTAGTACAGGAGTGATGAACACATTTATGTCTGAAAGGCCGATATTTAAAAACTCGATAACCGATTCAGTAAAAGGAACCTTTTTTCTTCTTCTTTTGCCTCACCGCTGAATTGAAGGTTCTGTGAAATTCTTTCCTTGGTTCGCTTTTCGCTAATTCCTGCCAAAAAGTAATTGCAAAGTTTGGAATTACAGCTTTTGGGCTCAAATTTGCAATGTTAAAATTTTGGTCTGGGCTCCTCTCCACTCTTTAAAAAGACATCCAGAGAATGCTGAGACGTGGATTTCTCTCTAGTTGGAGCTTGGAAGGCATGAAAACATTTGAAAGTGTTTAGCTTTTTATGAGCCTGATATGCCGTTTAATAAATTGTCTGCAAATAATTAGATGAACGGGATGAAAACACATTTCTGGATTGCTTTTTTTTTTCATTGTATTTGTTTTGTTGGTTCATTCTTTTTACATGAGCTGTATTTCACCTTTTTCACGTGCATAGATGTTCCTGCTGGAGCTCTTTAGCTCTTTGTCTCTCTAGTATGGAAAGAAAATAGACTCACACCAATTTATGTGGCTAATTCTTGATTTGTGTGTAATTCTTGATTTGTGTGTGCGTAATCCTTGATTTGTGTGTAATTCTTGATTTGTACATAATTCTTGATTTTGTATGTAATTCTTGATTTGTGCATAATTCTTGATTTGTGTGTAATTCTTGATTTGTGCATAATTCTTGATTTTGTGTGTATTTCTTGATTTGTGTGTAACTTTGGATTTGTGTGCATAATTCTTGATTTGTGTGTAATTCTTGATTTGTGTGTAATTCTTGATTTGTGCATAATTCTTGATTTGTGTGTAATTCTTGATTTGTGTGTAACTTTGGATTTGTGTGCATAATTCTTGATTTGTGTGTAATTCTTGATTTGTGTGTAATTCTTAATTTGTGCATAATTCTTGATTTTGTGTGTAATTCTTGATTTGTGCATAATTCTTGATTTGTGTGTAACTTTGGATTTGTGTGCATAATTCTTGATTTGTGTGTAATTCTTGATTTGTGTGTGCATAAGTCTTGATTTGTTCATTATTCTTGATTTGTGTGTGCATAAGTCTTGATTTGTGTGTAATTCTTGATTTGTGTGTGCATAAGTCTTGATTTGTTCATTATTCTTGATTTGTGCATGATTCTTGATTTGTGTGTGCATAAGTCTTGATTTGTTCATTATTCTTGATTTGTTCATTATTCTTGATTTGTGTGTGCATAAGTCTTGATTTGTGTGTAATTCTTAATTTGTGTGTATCTTTGGATTTGTGTGTGTAATCCTTGATTTGTGAGTAATTCTTAATTTGTGTGTAACCTTGGATTTGTGTGTGCATAATCCTTGATTTTTTCATTATTCTTGATTTGTGCGTGATTCTTGATTTTGTGCGCGTGTAATTTTTGATTTCTAACTCATACAATACATTTTGTGCACAACTTTTGTATTTACAATTGTGCATTCACTTGTACAAAAAATACAAATATTTTTACACCCACAATTTAAGATTACAACAGCTTGAAACAACTACACATGCAAATCTTTGAAAAGTATGTACAAATTGCTTGTTACGCACTCTAGATCACATTTACACACAAATCTGATGTGAGACACCTTCATGTTTGTGAGATTTGTGTATAAGTGATGTTTTAAATGCGGCTAGAATGCTGGGTCATAAGAGTTTTCTCATCAGCCGCATTGAACTTAGAGTATGAATAATATCTGGTGAAAATATTTTCCTACTTTCTTAAACAGATATGCCCAAAATTAATTTTAAAGAATCTAAAAAAGCGATTTTTGTTAAGGATTTGTGTGTGTCATTTTAAGTTTTTCATCTGTAAATTGTATTTGTTATTTTTTTTAATTCATACTTTTTGTACATGTAAATACACAATTGAAAGTGCACAAAGTTACAGATAAAATGTATCGTAAGAGCTACAAATCAAGAATTATGCACACACAAATCCAGATGTACCCACACACAAATCTTGGTGAGTCTATTTTATCCCCATACTCTTGTCTTATTCCTAACAAACCCGCTGCTTTCAGATTTATTTGAAGATTTGTTGTGTATTTTGGGGGACACAGAGGGCACTCTCACAGTGTCGAGTGCTACAAATGTTCACACCTTTGTTTGGTTTGGTCAAGTTCACACTACATTCTTGAGCGGACCAAATCTCCTGGAAACTTCACACGATCACAACAGCTGCTCCACTTAGAATACCAGGGAACAAAAAGACAATAAATAAATAAATGTTGTGTGGTGCCATCTTGTTCTTAGTGAACTTTAACAGACAACATGTGTTTTAACCTTTTTGTAAAGCGCATTTCTTCATGTTCCTGAGCATTTTTTTATGTTTTATTTTTCTATCTGCTAACATACTTAGTTGATTTTGGTTTATTTTTGCTCCTCTTTGTTTTGCTGGACAGTCTGTTTGTATTCATGCTGTTGCTGGACCCTAAGAAGTCACTTACATGCAAAATCCATTTCACTAAAGTTCCAATAAAGCTGATCACCCATGGAAACAAACGGATCTGGATCACACTTTAGCTTCATTGTGATTTTTTTTAACACTTTAGATGTTACCGGTGATGTTCAGTCCAATGAGGCACATTTTCTTTGTGATTTTGGGCCATATAAATAAAATTGAATTGAATTGAACTGAAAAATCAAAGTAAAGCACAAAATCCTTACAGTACCCCTCCCCAAAAGGGCTGATCCCAGATGCCCAAAAATACTAGAGGAGGGGAATATGAAGCAGTGACCTTTCTCAGGAACAGATATGACATGAAGACATGAAGAGGAGCAGCACAGGGTGTTGGACTGAAATGAAAACAGCAGTGGATGATCAGCATGAACCAGGAGTGACTGATAGAACTCAGAACACGACCAAAACCAAGAGCACAAAGAAAAAACAAAGTAAAGCACAGAATTCTCACATAAGGTAAGTCAAAGAATATTAACGCTAAAACCAAAGCTCTTGTGTTTAAAGGGTTAAATTCTCTTTTGGCATAAATCTGTGGGTCTGGCTTTAATGAATATCATGCGTTTTCTGTTTTTTTTTGACTAAATACCTCGCGCCTCGCGTTTAATTTATCTGAGATGCAAAATCAC
>NC_050527.1:7721304-7756276 GCF_002922805.2 Oryzias melastigma
AGAAAAAAAAAAAAAAAAACAACTTTGACATCAACATAGCATAGTGAGACGCAATACATACAATTATTCAACATCTCACAATCTTTTCCCATCAAGAAAAATAACAGAATGTTGACATAAACATTTACCCAGTGGTAAGTATCACATCTTTTAACAGCTTAAAGCAATTGCATCGATTCTTCTTGCAAGATGCATCACGTTCTGTGAAAGTACTGGGCTGTTTTGAGTTTAGATGGAATTTTAAAAACATTTCCTTTCTTTCTTCTGCTTCAATAGGGTTTCTTATAGTGACTGCGGTGTGGTAACACCAGAGCTGAGATGAAAAGATTTAATTTTGTTTTGACTTTTGAATAACATTATTGGTCTCAATGGGAAAATTTTAAGGATAAGTGTTGAGGTTAAGACAATATTTTCTTTTTTTATTAAAAAACAGGCTTGATAAGATTACGATATAACACGTTTGTCAACTCTGAACTTGAATGCACTTTGTCTGCCTGGTTATGACAGCAAATAACTCCCCAAAAGTTTAAAACTATCCATCCATGTCATTTTTTCTTTTTTTTCCAACGGCGTACCTCATTCCAGCACAGCAGATCCTGGCTGAGCAACACCGCACTGTCTTTTAATTATTTGCAGAACATTGTGATTTGGGGCTGTAGGGGTGAAGGAAACAAACAAGAAATAGCTTGCACGCACACAAGCACAAAACATGTGAGTGCATGACAAGTCCTAAAGCGGCTACACAACTGTGGAGCACATGCAAGAGAAATAAATGAGCTGTTTTCCCAAGAGAGAGCAGCCCATTTTTCATGGGAATAAATTGTGAAACCAAGCACACTGGCAGAGCATCAGTTATCCAAAATCATCAACATACCCGTAGTTGTAAAATGCTGGCAGAGCTACAAAAACTACAATGTGATTGACATTTAAGGGATTGAAAGAAAAAGCAAAAACAGAACTGGCTTGTCTGCTAGCACTGCTCTGCCACAATCGTCAAACTTGATCACAAACTGCACAGGTGAAATGTGACACGCTGGTGCTACGATCTCCAACTGCCCTCCATCTATGTGTCTACACAAAAGCGACCTGTTTCTGACCGCGGTTCATTGATCACGCAGGAATATCCCAGGAACATGCCAACCGATATTAACACGCAGAGTGGACATTCCAGCTGGAAGTTCATCCAAAAAAGAGCGTTTGTGTCGTCCATTTTTATGAATCACAGTTAAAATAAATAAACATAAGAAGTTATTGTTAGATTAGTTGCATGTGAGCAGATCCACTGGATTTTACACGCAGCTGCCACCCGGTACAGCTGTGCTGCCACCCGGTACAGCTGTGCTACCACAGAACATGGGTTTTGATGACACCATTTTTACTAAAAATGCTTCAAAGAACACATTTTTCTGTATTAAAAAAGGAGGATGCAAAGAGAAAAAGAGGATGGTAATATTGTCAAGGGTACTGGTAAATGTCAATATCAGTTCTGCTGTTAATGGAAGGCTAATGATGGTGAGACTGAGGTCACTTTCCCAATAACCATCACCTTCTTCTTCCCACTGGACACATGGATCAAAGATCTTCTCATTCTGAGATGACTCCGATTCTGATGCTCTCTCAGTCCTGCTGCTGGCAGACATCCATCACCGTATGATGAGCCCCAGAGAGGCTAATTGCAGAAGAGAGAATAAAAGAGTGCCAACCCTGTATGTGAAGACAGTATTTTAGTATTAAAAAAATTAATCATTTGAAAATCATAAGTTACTGCAGTGATTTTTGGAAGGTAAAGAAGCTTTTGGATGCTCTTTGTTAAACAGAAAGTCTGTTTTATCACAAAAACTCCCAAAGCTGTTCAGTTAGTGAAACAGTGACATCAAGTGGTCACAGCTGGAAACTGCAGGTACATAATTTATAATGACAGCCACCAGTTAATCAAAGTTTTCATTCTGATACATTTTTATTATGAAAAGAATAAATATTTTCAAGGTGTGTGTCAACATATGAACACAATATTCATTAAAAATTTTTTTAAAAATATGTACTTTTTCAAAGAATCAAGTCTGAAATAGCATCTGATGGTTTGAACATTAAATCAGATCATGAATGCTTTAATTCTGAGTGGTCAATTGCCTAATTTTGATCAGTATTTTTAAATTATTTTATGTTATTTTCGGGAATTTTAGGGTTGTCACTTACGTTATTGATCAAGATATTTCAAAATCAATGCAGGTTTAGGTGTTTTTCATGGACTTTTTTGTGTTTTGGAGCTCCCAATTAAAATATTCTGCTCTATTCAAGGAGTTTCTTGTTGGTTCTGTGTTTTTAGATTTTTAACTTTCTTTTTTGTGAATTAATAAAAGGAAAAAGGTGAATAATTTTATAAGCATAAAGTAGGTGGAGGAACTTGCCGTATATCCATTTACCTTCACCTGACACAAAAGGGAAAATGGTCACCCTGGTGGGCTCAGACGTTTAGTTCTTTAAATCTTCTCTATTTTTTTTTATTTTTCATCAAATAATTGTTTTTTAATTGCCACATGATGTTGCGCTATCATTGTACTATTTTAAAGATAAGTTCAGCAAAAAGTGGGCTTTATTTTATCTGATTAGGAAGTTAATGAATAGCAAAAAACCTAATATTTTCATTCGGAAAACCTAATATATTAGTTCAAATCTGCAAATTAACAATTGATGGAATATAGGAACCTGAAAATGGGAAAGGAAGAATAAAGAAGTTTAGGAAAGAAATTATTTAACATTGATTCTCCTTTTACAGCAACTAATTTGCATAGATTAGAGTCACCTGTGCTGAAAAGTACTTCATTTTAAACACATTTATGTCCTAAAGTCAGTCCATCTCTACATAAAAATTAAAGCTCTAAAGTTCTTTTTGTCATTTTGCATTTAATTAATCTTTTTTTTTTCTCATTTTCCCTTTATAACTTTTTCTGACTCATTGACTTAACAATGACCAAGTACAAAAACATTTGTGAAAATCAGGCTTGATTTTTTTAAACAAAATAAAAACAATAGAAAAAGCCTTTATTTGCATGGTTCTTTTATAGATTTCTTAATTTTTCTTTATTCATTTGATACTATCCAGTATCCAGATCATTCCATCCTTTCATATCAGCCCTGTTCCGTTCTTAATTGATCACACCTGACCTGATTTAATCACCACACCTGCTGCCAGTTTGGAGCGCTGTCCCACCAGCAGATTTTTTTTTTTTTTTGTACTTTATAAGATCTTGAAGTCAATTTTCAAGATTTACAAGTTTTACAGCAGCACTGTCTTAAAATTGTTAATGTTTTTCATTGCCAAATTGCTGTAATTGTCACCACTTGTATTTTTAAATCCAGTTTCAGGCTTCTATTCTGTCCTAAAAATGCTTATTTTTTTAACATAAGAAAATAAAAAGTTCCTTCAGTCAGTTCCATCACTGTGTTTGTTCCTGTCTCAGGCAGGTTATTCTTCTATCATGACATATTTAAAAAGTTATGGTATATACATGGAAAATGTAAGTTTATAGCTTTGAATGAAAAAATTAGAATGCTTTTAAAAATAATTTAGCCACTGTTGGGACCCTGTGGGTAAAAAAAAAATAAAGATTCGCAAAAAAATGAACAAATATAACAATTTCTGTCACGTGTCCATTATGTTAGATATCACCTGTATGTTCATTGTCCAGTACATATGATACAGACTGATTAAGTTTTGTATCTACATAGTATAGAAAACAAGAGCAGAACAGGAGGCCTTATCATTTTAAAAATTGAGCACCAAATATGACTTAAGCTCCTATTCTAAAAAAGGAGAAAAACAAAATGAATTCAAGGTATACTAATTTTGATGCAAACAACTTGTTAAAAAAAATCTAATTTAATTGTTTTTCAAATGATGCAATGACTCATTTATACCAGTAGATGGAGCCATTTCTTTGCTTGGGAGGAAGCCACCTCCACTTGTAAACAAAAAATTGAGACATTTCCAAAACAGTGTTTTTTTTTTAAATAGTGTCTACTACTTATTAACATTTTTTTCTTCTGGTGAAAGCTCGTTTTGTTTGCCTGTGCACATTTGAGTTTACTTTACAAACTGAGACTTTTCCAGTTACTTTTATTCAAGTATTTCACCGTTTAAATGTGAGTGAAGAAGGGCAAGGTGGGAACACAAAAACATCTGTCGAGTGATTCGCATTTATGTCAAATTTGATAAGCAAGCTAAAGGTTTCTGTGGATCAGCAGCGAATAAAACATGTCCTGTTGGCGACGCATGAAAAGAAAAACGGTAAAATAAGGTTTACAGCTGTAGCAAACGCATTAAACATGCGCTTCAAAGGAAAAATGTTATGGAACTCTGAATGTTTTTTAAGGGGACTGGACTGAAAGAGGAGGAAAGAGGGAGATGTGGGTTTGAGGTTTGTCAGTGTGAAGACTGGTGGATGGAGCAGGACGCGCGGAGGGAGGGAAGCAGCGCGCACAAATGCGCCCTTTCATTTCCAGGAGTGAAATCCGTTTTTAGATGCAGAGATTTGCACTCAGAGAAACACGGGAGCAGAGGAGAACTGTGGATCATGGATTTAAAATCATCAAGGGAACCTCGCAGTGTGATTTATCCCAAACTTTGAGCTTGGAACCTTTTTATCTCTCCAAGGAGGCAGAGATGATTGGTGGTTTTTAGGAGGGAGTAACACAATTCTTTGAGGCGCCTCTTGTTGATTGGGACAGGTGCAATGGTCTTCCAGCGCAGAGCTTGAATCACTGAGGTGACGCAAAATCGAGAACTAATTTGGATTTCCCCCCTGAACGAGTGCCACATGCGCGCAGCCAGCATGTCACAGCTTCACCGGATTTTACGCATCTCCTGAGGAAAGACTACTTCAATAATAAAAAAAAAGTAAACTAGAAGAAAGGGGAAAACTTTGTGCTTTAATCAGATTTTATCAATGGAGCTGCGCAGTTACCTGTGGTGCTTGGAGTTTCTTATCCTTCTCAAAGGTATGTTTTTTAAGCTTTCCTCATGTTATAAGTAAACTTCTAAAGCATAAATAGTGCCCATCATTCTTAATTCCTCCTCTGTGTAGCTTCTCATTAACTTTTCACAGTTGACATGTGTCAAAAATGGTGTCACTGACTTCCACACAAACGAGCACACATTCTTAAGATGTCTGTGGAGGTGAAAAGAAGAGAGCAGGGTGTTAGAGGTCAAACATCTGGTCAAACTCTTTTCACTCAGTCAGATCAAAAGCAGGAGAGTCAGATTCCGACAAATGAATAATTCCTGCTGGGTTCAAGTTTGATCCTCCAGCAAAACAAACGCTGGAGATGTTTTATTTGAACTGGAAGCCTTTAGCTGCAAGAGGCGGCCTGTGAGCAGATGAGATTTAATAAACATATAATAATAGTGTTGGCAGGTCAGCTTCAAACCACATATTAAATCTTGAAACTGAGATATGTGACTGTGGCCTGTTTGAAGCCAATGTAGTGAATTTCAAACTCAATTTAGTGCTTTAGGAACATTTTAAGTACTGATATCACCAATGGAACAGTGGGACATAGATGACTTTATCAGAAATTCTATGCTTAAAATAAATAAATTAAAATAGAATAAAAGCAAAAAAACATCTATTATGTTGCCAATAACCACAAATCGATGAGAATTGTTTTGAAAGCTGAAATCATTTGAGGTTCTGAATGGTCCAACATGTTCCTCAAATGTTGTAGTAGTTGATCCTATTGGTCTCTTACTTCCTGTCAGCTAGGCTAATGTCAACCCCTTGGTGCCTATTTGTATTTGCTCCAAACGTACTTTAATTTAACATCTACTTAAAAGCTAAAAACATGACTTTTTTCCCCATGGAAGTATCAGGTGTCAAGGGGTTGAGACTCTTCAAATTGCAAGATGATTGTGTAATAATTTCTTCTATAAGCTGCCCATCATACCGTTTAACTCATTTCCCATAAACAAGACAAAAAAACAAGAGCATCCAAATATAAAAACTGCCATGTGGTTCAACATATTAATTTCTAATAACTTTTCAATCAAATAAAAACAACTTTAGGAAGTCTATTCATAGTTTTCTTCTCAGAAATTCTGATTGGTTATCAGCTGCAGACTTTAGAAACTGTGAAGAACCTCACAAAGGTGTATGACAGGAATGTACTTCCCATAACTTCCAAGGTTTGGGATTATTTAAAGTGGGACAAAATGGGTTTCTCACTCAGATTCTGCAAGTTGCTTCACTTAAAAAGATGGATTTGGTCTAAAATGTCTGATTTTTAGAGAATTTATTTATACATTGGTGCAGAAAATTAGTATTTGGTCAATAACAAAAGTTCATTTTCATTCTCTGAAATGTTATCCTGGTGGATAATGACATTAATTAAACAATTCCTGATGGTTTGATTAGATCTGATTTATTTACACACATATTAGGACATAAGAAAACAAACAAAATAAAAATGCAGACAAGTTTTGGGCTGGTTCCTCATCCTTCAAGATGAATTGTTCCTGACACCAGGTGAGATCTTTCATGGAGCTCCAGGTGGAAGATGGTTGTCTGTGATCTTATATTTCTTCCATTTTCTAACCATTGTTGATCTATTCTCACCAAACTGCCTGTTTAGGTCCATCCTAGTCTGTTTCAGGTGAACAATCTTGTCCCTGGTGTCCTTTGACAGCTCTTTGGTCTTGGTGGAGAGGTTGCCACCAGACTGTTTAAGATTGTAGATGTCTTTTATACAGATAACCAGTTCAAAAGGGTTTCATTGATACAGGTAACAAATAAAGGATAAAAGAGATTATTAAAGAAAAAGAAACAGGTCTGTGAGGTCAGAATTCTGTGCTTTTAGGAGCTAAATCAATATTTTCTGCACCGTTATACAAATAAATCATTTAAAACTCATACAAAGACATTTCCTGGATTATTTTTTTCACATTCTCTCACAGTTGAAGTGAACCCGTGATGTACATTACAGACCCATCTCATCTTTTTAAGTGGAACAACTTGCAGGATCAGTGGTTGCCAAATACTTTTTTTCTCCGCTCTACATGGGACTTGACAGCATACGCTGCTTTCTGGATTACATCCCTTTCTGTTTTTTGTATAAAAGGTTTCTGTTGTCTTAATGAGGCAAAACCGATTAAGAGTTTTCACTTCAATTGATTCTGATCCACTCGCACTTTGCACAGCTTTTCTGTTTCTGTTAATGGAGTAAAAGGTATCGTGTTCCAGACAGTTGCTGATTCATCTTCACATGTCAGTGACAGACCCTGGCAGCTGTCACACGCGACCTCCCAGTTCATATCAGCTGCTCCATCTCTTACACTTGGAGTCTAACTTTATTTTTTTCCTCTAAGTGTCTTGTGGCTTGTGTGTGTTTTTTTTCCAGTGATGCATAAACACCAGCTTCCTTCACCTCCTGTGTTTTCTGTGGCGTAGCAGACTCACACACCTCATTGAGCAGTTTCAGCTCACCAAAAAAAAAAAGTCAAGAAAAAGACCATTGTTGTCTACCAGAAATAAGCGACTGTGAGGCTGATAAGCAGTGGGTGAGCTGCTGTATTATAGCATGCATCCATGAAATAGAATGGGAGATTGTAGAATGAGTTAAAAGTATGCTAATTTAGTCCCTGAATCATAAAAAAAATGTCTGAAATTATAGATGAAAATCTTGGGAAATTATCTAGCATTCTCAGCCTCTTACTGGTCTAAAAACTGAAGACTAAATGAGGAATGCAGGAAGTATCGAGGTGCAAGCCTCAAAGACAAATGGCTACTTTGGGAAAATAGCTTCAGGTTTAGAAAATTGCGTGACATTGCCTATTTTAAATCAAACAAAAACCTTTTCTCTCTTTTTATGTTACATTTTCATTCATTACACTAACTTGCATAATTGTGGTGTTTGTGCTGCCTGTGTGTGGGTTTGTGTTACACTGGAGTGTGTAGGGGAGTATTAATGGCTTCACCAGAGCTCCCCCTGATGAGGCCAGCCGGCCTCATGCGTGTGTTAGGAAGATGTCAAATGCAGGTGTGCTCGTCTGTTGCGTCCCAGCAGTCGTCCAGAAAGCCGATGTTTTCCTCTCTGAGATCTTCATGTTTTTTTTTTTTTAAACTGGGGCATAATTTCACTGCCATTCTCTCCAACCGCCCACCCCCACTCCCCACGAGAGGGTGACAGAGATGAGAGCAAGATAATGGAGAGAAAATCTGTGAAGGAGGAGAGGCACAAAGGAACAAAATGAGTCAGTAATGATAGAAACAGACAGTTAAGAAGACACGTTCACACCGCCCTCGGCAACACGCTATCAAGCGACCACTTTCAATGTAAAGTCTATGTGAATGCACGTTTCGGGTGTTCAAAACTCTCCAGGTCACACGTATAGCTATGCATGTTTTACGTTTCGGGTTTTACATTCAAAACACACAGTCCTCGTTAAATAAGGTCAAGCTTTGACCGATCAAGGACTTGAATTTTGTAGATTTATCTGGTGAAACCAGATCTGTTGATAAGTCTGATGACGTCTGCAATTGTTTTTCAAATTAAAATAAGCCAAGGCCATTCTCCTGACATGATGGTATCCGCCATTGCAAGGGCACTAGCAATGAACCGGTTCCATTTTAATCACGAAATTTGTACTGCTTTGACATTTTCCAACTGTATGTGGCAGACATATATACATATATAAACATGTGTGTATATATATATATATATATATATATATGTGTGTGTGTGTGTGTGTGGGGGGGGGTGTATCTTTATACCTGTGTGGTGTTTGCTTGTTCTCCCTATGTATGCGTAGAGTTTCTCCGCGGATTCCGGCTTCCTCCCGCCATCCAAAGCCAAGCTTAATGGGTTAATTGGTTACTCTAAATTCTCCGTAGGTTTGAACGCTAGTGTGTATGAGTGTGTGATTGAGTCCCTGCAACAGACTGGCGACCTGTCCAGGGAATACCCTGCCTTCGCCCATCAGTACCTAGGTTAGGCTCCAGCACCCCGCAACCTCGAAACGGACAAAGCGGTCAAGAAGGTGAATGAATGAATTTATGTATGTTTGTATATATATATATATATATATATATATATATATATATATATATATACAAATTTATTTATTTAAGTAAACTATATAAAGTACATAGTAGAAAAAGAAGCCCCTCCCTGCTTGTCAAGTGTGAATACCACAGCCCAAACAGTAGAGGTGTGTATTGGGAAGAAGTATATATATATATATATATACATCTGTGTATGTATACAATGTTTTAAAATGACAAAAAAACGCAAGGCTGACTGAACTTTTAACACAAGCTGGTTCTTGCGAGATCTTGTTGTCATTTTGTTCGTAGAGCTGCTGGAAGAGACTCGTGCTGTGCTGCCAACTAGTGATTTGGGGGTTTAGGTAGCAACTAAAAGTAAAACGCTAAAGAACACTCATAAATAATTAAATAAATATTGTCTTGTCTTCATTTTAAATCGATACATGTATTGCCAAACAAAATAACGTGATATGTCGCTGAATGGATTTTTATCTACACTTCTAGAACCCGCGTTTAGCTTGTTCTAAAGCACGCGTCACATGCTCGGTGTGTTCGTAGCTTTAGCGGAGGATTCGGACTTCGAAGCAGAAAGTGACTAGGGTTCACATAAATGGCCAAGAACAATAAAATGTCTGTTTATTCATATTATAAGCAAAAGACTGCATCCAAGTTTATTTTTTTCCTTCTACTTGCAGACTACATGCGGTACAAAAGCAGCCATTCACATCCAGCAGCAGTGTAGCGGCCTGAGCCCAGTATGTGGTCGAGGGAATCTGGACTTACTTTAGCTTGATAAATGTTTGCCACCAGTTGTTATGGCAATGAGTGGTTGGAGAGCATCTGGAACAGTGTCATGTTTAAGCTCCAGTAAAAAAAAAAAAAAAAAATGGAAGCAAGGGAGGTAATACAGGACAAGAAAGCAGAGAAGGGTGATACCGTTTTGTGAAAACAGCAGATCTTGAGAAGCAAAATGTAAATTTACGGCCTATCCTTCGGTTTGTTGTAAAAGTGAAGGGAAAATAAATAAAGTTCATGAATGGTTGGTGAAAGAATGAGTAAATACAGGGATGAAAGAGAAAAATCAGAGGCAGACATTGTTATCAGAGGTTTGGCTTGTTGTGGTGAGAAACTTGGAACCGGAGTTTGGGAGAGGTTACCACACAAAACAGCAGAAACTTTTTACAGCAGCCCCTGTTAGTGTGGAGGGCGGCTACAAGCGGAGAGTGACTAATTGCATAAAAGTTTGAGTTTAAGATGTGTTTGTGATTCCTGTTTGTAGCTCCAAATGCATAATCCTGCCAGTGAATTGCAAAAGGAAATTTTGTCCTGCAAGGTGCTCCGTGAAAGAATTCCTGTCTGGCTCTTAAATGACAAATTAAGAAAGTTGACTTCCATCATTGCAGATCAAAATTATCTCCTTATTTATGCTTTTTGGTGAAGCATGCAGTCCTAAATTACAAAGAGAAGTTTTAACACAAGTTGAGTGAGCTCACAAGAAAACAACTAAGTGCAAGTGAAAGTTAAAAAACAGAAAAAGCCATAGAAAGGATAGAAAAGACGCAGAGAACATATCAAATTTCCTTTTTTAAACCCAGTGGAATCCCCCCTGATTGGACTGGAGGAACGTTTGAGTGCATCAGTGTGTAGAATGTGTGTGAGCAGCTTGTTCGGCACTGATCTGGTTGTTCTTTTTGTTTTGCAGCAGGTATCAGAACTGCTAAACCGCGTTCCAGAAAAACTTAGAAAAAAATATTTTTTAAATAAAGCAGTTTAAGGTAGCCTCGTTCAGTATCAACTCATTTGAAGTAAAAAGAAAAAAAAAATCAAGGCTTAAATTTTAAAATAATATCATAATTCTCTTGCACTTCAGGAAAAATGGATTGAAAAATGAGATTCATGTTAAAAGCATTAGCAGTATTGGGTTTCACATCTACTAAATTCTTCAAGAAAGCACTTTCTAGATAAACTTTTACTAGAAGCAGCTGAGATGATCCGATCTATTGTTTAATAAGTGTCAGCTATACAGCTTAGCATTGTAGCGATGCTATTTTATAAAAGGAAATTACTTAAAACAATATGCAGACACTAGGGATCTAAACATATAAAAAATGATCAAGCACTGGGAGAAACAGCAGTTTTGGTCAGGGATGAAAAAGATATATAAATATTAAAAATTGACAAAGCAACAGCAGTATTGTTTGAAAACAAGATTGTGTTGGTAAAATAGTAACTTTCTTTTCCTGTTGTGTCTCTACTGCCTGCTATTTTATTTTCACATGATGTGATAAAAAAATACATCTATGAGACTATATAGATATATGTCAATATGTCAAAGTAGAGATGTGGACAAGCTCATCTCACATCATCTCAAGGCTTCACTGGCTGCTGGTTGGTGCTGGTGGCCACAGAACCCATTTATTTCAACCCTAACATTTACCTACAAATAGCTCAGACACTAAACTGTCTGTGGTCCAGTTTCAGTTTGGGAACTTTGTATTATAGATATTAACATAATTGCAAGAGTGCAAATACATTAGAAGGCTTTCATTTCTGCTTTGTGTACATTTATCCTTCCTTTTTTTACCAGTCAAAGATCACTGAAAATGTGAAATAAATAATAAAAAAAAACCTTATAAATCGCTTTTTCTTCGTTTATATTGTCTGTGAAAACTCAACAAAAAAGTTGTGTTTATTTTGCTGACATTCCTCAGTTTAGATTGCAGCATTGACGTTTCAGTGATCTTTGCTAATGTCTTCTTTAAGCCTCTTCCACTCCTCCCTCCCTGTATGAAGAGTAGACTTGTGTGTTACAACAGGAGGGTTACTATACTTGATAGTTTTTCTTACCCACGCCCTTCCCGACTTTGCTTTTTACCTTCCCTCGTCTTTCCCTCTTTCCGCCTCACACTGAATTCCTTTTTTCCTCAGAGGTCACTTTGTTGATCTATCATTTTGGCTGCCCTTCCTCTCTGTCCAAGGCTCCTCTTCTGTCTAAATGACACCACTTGGCACTAAAAGGTACCCTGGTGTTTTTTAACCTTTGTGCAGGATATATATTTTAGGTGATGAGTGCTTACGGTCAGATGAACCGAGGAAAAACCATAACAAGGAAATTATAGGATAATAATCTAAAATCTAACATTACAACAATGTTTGTTTTAGTTTGATTGCAATGAAAAACATTGCACCACAGACAAAAAAACTTAATACAAACACTTATCTACAAAACTAAACTGAAACATAACCAAATATTTTATTTACAAACCAGTCTAGACATACAGAGTATAAATCTGCTTTCTTTTGTCTTTTATTCCCAACAAAAGCCTCTCTGACTGCTTCCACCTTCCTGCATGTTTAACTGCTTTTATTATATCACTACTATAGTTTTATTCTTTGTTATCTCCTATAATGCCAAAATATGCTAGTGAGTTAGTTAGCTAACTAGTTAGCTTAGTTAGCCAGCTAGCTAATTTAGTAGCTGGCTAGCTCTATAGCTAAATGATTTTAAAACTCTTAAACTATTTTCCAAATGTTTACATTACATGAAACAAGAAATGCCCAGATATTGTCTAATTTATTTGATTAATTTAAACTCTTGATATATAAACCCCTTTGTTGTTGTTGTTTTAATATATATTTGTGGATTTTGTTTTCATGCTTGTCTTCTCCTGTCTCATTGATACTGACGTAATTAACAGATATGCCACAAGGAATAAAGAAATGAAAATAAATAAATAAAGAATTAAAAATAAACAAATAAATAAAATAAAATAAGGCTTTCTAGCTAAAAATAAATAAATACAATTTAAGTAGAAAAAATATGAAAAGATTTTAAAAAATGTATGTTTTAAGGTATTTGAACCCAAACAGCCACAATATAATATTAAAATCACATACATGCATATTTATGTTATTTTTACCAAACTTTGGTAACATAAGAATTTTTATTTTATTTAATTTTTCATTTTCATTCAGTAAAAGGAAAACTGCAATAACCTTGAATTATAAACTCATACATGATGAAAGAAAAAAACATGAAAAGGCAACAGAAAGAAGAAAAACATATTTTGTCTGTCCCTTTTAACAAATACATCAATCAGTCAGAAAGAAAATCACAAAACATTCTGCAGATGAAGGATACAAAAGGAAAAGAAAGAACAAACATTTACAATCTGAACATCAACCCGTCCGAAATGAACACCATACCTTGAGGATGAGTCGTTTTATTCATACTAGATAGATTTGTAGTCATTGATTATACTATTTTTAATGTAGTTTTAAAATTGTTGTGGTGTTTAAAATTTTTCTGCTCACTTTATTCAACTTATTTACTCCACATACTGATACACATTGCTCCCATACTTTAGAAGTATTCTGTGTTTTGGTTTGATAAGTATTTCATGCCCTTTTAGATTAAATTTGCATTTCATTTTTATTGTTTTTTTTCCATTAAATTAGGAGGAAGGCATTTCAGGTTTACGCTATGCATACATATTAAAATATTAAAGTTAACAAGATCATAAAATTTTAATAATCTTAAATTTATAAATAATGGATGCGACGGATCCCTATAATTACTTCTTGTGATAATTCTTATTGCTCTTTTTGTTATATGTAAATTGCATTTACAAATTATGTAAATTGGATTGGATTTTAGTATTTTCACTACAACATGTGCACAGTTAGGGGTTCAGTTAATAAATCTCCTCTCAGTATTGTTTTTATTTGATTTAGTTGCATAAATAATTGTTTCCTGCTTCCATCTGCATCCTCTGTCATCATGTTTCCCTTTCTTTACAAATCAAATGTCTTTATAAATGAATTTCGCTCAATCTTTTCGATGCTTGGTCACTGAGCCTTTACAAGAAATTGTATGAATTTTCTTTTTGCCATTTTTAACTGTAATTTTCTGTCTTGTGTCTTCCAGAGTTATGTCAGTGTTTCAACATCGATGGAGACCATCCACGAATCTTCACCGGTCCAGAGGACGCTCAGTTTGGCTTCTCAGTCTTACAGCACGAATCCGGTGGAGAAAAACTGTAAGTAATTCATAAAACGAGAAAGTCCAGCAAACAGATGGAAAACTTGCAGACAAAAGTGGTTAGACAAAGTATTTCTGATGGCTGAACTCCTTTGTTAAAGGATGCTAGTTGGCGCTCCCTGGGACGGACCATCCAACAACAGAAGAGGAGATGTTTACAAATGTGTGGTGGGAGAGGAGAGGAATTCAAACTGCAGTAAAGTTAATCTAGGTAAGAGAATAGCCATTTCTTTAGTCTCACCTGATTTAAATGTTGTAAATTAAGATATTTTTTTCTGTCTGCCCACCGTAGGAGAAACCGCTCTTCGGAATGTTTCCAAAAACCTTCAAAACTCTCACCTGGGGATGACTCTTACACCGGACTCACCCGATGGCTTCCTGGTAGGTAGTTTCAAGCTTCAAAAAAAGGCTCTTTAAATTTAGCTCCAGGGGTTTAAACTGGTGAGAAGGGGCCTCAAGAGATGTGGTTGTCTTTGTTTGTATAAAAAACTCTAACAAATCTGTTCTGTTGGAATGTTTACTTTGTGGATTTGACCACATGGTATTCACAAAACCTTGAAATGTTTTTTTAGTGTTTAAAATATATGGACCTTTTTTTAAAGCAATGCACGTCATGAATTAAAAAAAATGTTTTAAATCCAGAAAAAAATAATGAAAATAGCAAAAATTCTACAACATTTGAATATTTTAAAATTTCAAGTGAAATTGAGGCACAGCGGATTGGATGAGGGGATCTAAATTCCTTTCTGATAAAAAATATAAGTGAGTTACCTTCCTAGGCAAAACATGCTTCATAAACATTGGAATTTGATTTAAGTTGCCTCCATCCTTCTTCTGTGGTCTGTGGAGCCCAAACGCAAGATATTAAAGGCAGATGGGACACAATACAAAACTTAAAGTTAAAATTCTGAAACGTTAAATAGACTGAATGTAACTGAGAGAAATGAAAGGTGGTGTGAAAAACGAACTAAAACAATTTAACATAATGATGGTGAGTGAACAATTGAATGAAAGAAGCTGCTCCTGTGAAGTGATCCCACCAGTGAATTATTGCCACGATTATATAGTAACCCAAAATATCACAATAGATGTCATATGGAAATGCAATCAATACATTCTATAAATAAATAAACCCTATGAAAATGACAACTTTTACATAGTAGATTACACATTCAAAGGTTGTGTACAAACCTCCAAAGGTTTTGTTTTTGCCAATAGTGGAGCTGAATAACCTGATATTTCAAATTGTGCATTTTGTGGTACAAGGGCGTCATGGTGGTCATAGATTGATGCCAGTGTTCGAAACTATCATCAGATAGTGAAGCACGATTTAAGTATACGTCATTTACCATTTATTTTCACAGATTGCTAAAAGTAGCTCAGAATTAGCATCTGTGGTTCAGATGTAGAGTGGACCTCTGATCAGAAGACTGACACTGAGCCCCACATCGCTCCTGGTGGCCTGGGCATCACCTCGCATGGCAGTACCGCCTTTATTAGTGGATGAATGTAAACACCCAAGCCCATTATGAGTTGCAAAAAAATGATAAACAAAATTTGTAGAAAACTGGGAAGCATGAATGAGCTCCAAAAACCTAAAGGTGTTTGTTTTGGTTCATTGAAAGTTTGATGTTTTCTCTGTGACATCCATCTTTTCAGAATACAGCAAAGGTGATGGACCAACAAAACACACTTTGTAAAAGTAGCTCATGGTTCAAACTGTGCTTGTATCTTTGACTTAAGCCTGGACATGGAGTGAGCAGTATTTGTTCTGTGTGTGCGACTGGGTACATTTTGAGCGTTTGATGTCTGCCAGGACTTCAGTGCAGCCGCGGGTGTGGAGTCATGTACAGTTCACAAGCGTTTGCCATCTTAGGCCACTTCAATGTGAGATTGTCCAAGTGTGTGTGTGTTTATACTAACCCGGGCGGTCAGGTCTATAACAGGATCGGAATGCGTCTCCAGCTTTTTGTTAATGACAGACCTATCAAAAACCATAGCACCTCTTTCACTTTTCTCCATCTTCTCGCTCTGTGGTTTCTCTCTCCATCTCGCCTGTCTGGAGAAACCCTCCCATAATGACAGGGCGAGAAAAACCAGGATGTTTCTCTTTCTTTCTTTTTCTACCCCCATTTCACCCCATTTTCCTACTGTCTCTTTTGTGTGACTATGGATAGAGTTCTCCTGTTGACTCCTCCCCCTCGGCGCTCTCCCCTCATTCTTTCCTCTCAGCTAGAAAACCGAACGCTTTGAAGACTGAAATATTTTATAGGATGCCCCTTCAACCCTACCAGTCACCCACCCAACGTTTAGCACAATCAGATTTAAATTGCCTTGCTGGTCTTGTGTTCCAGCTCTGTTAAACCACTCATGACAACTGTGACTGCCAGCATGTCAACAATAGTCTCCTTCTCTCTGCCTCTCCCTCTTTTTTCTGTCCTCAAAACCACACTATTGTTTTTTTCCATGACTTATTCTCTTTTATGACTTGTTTTCTTTTTTGTTCCCTTGTGCTGCTACCTTGTGTGGGTATGTGTGTGCGCACATCGCATCACACAGCCAAAGTACCACATCATCAGGTCTTTTAATTCCATTTTAAATCTAAATTTAAAAAAAAAAAAAAATGTGTTACTTTCTGGGACATAGTTTCTGCAGAGCGATGGGAGCTCATTAGATTTGATTCGATTCAATTAGAAATGCTTTATTTCAAGCAATCAATGCAAGAAAAGTGCATAAATGATCAACAGAGTTTTACATCCAACCAATTTACAAAATAATTTTAGTACAAAAATATGTACCTGTATCACATAAAAAAGTGATGGTCAGACATGGAAGGCTCCCGCCCACATTATACATGCAGCACGCTAGTGAGCTAATCTATAGGGAGCTCCTCTGTAGCAGGCTATCAAGCTTTGTTGTATTGAGCTGGCAAGCTCTCATGTAGAAAGCTAGCAAGCTCTTCTGTAGCGAGCTCCGTTGTGTTTTGCTGGCAAGCTCCACTGTAGCCAGCTAGCAAGCTCCGCTGTAATATGCTAGCAAGATCCTCTGTATCGAGCTAGCCAGCTTTGATGTAGAGAGTTAGCGAGCTCCACTGTAGCATGCTAACGAGCTCCTCTATAGCGAGCTTGCGAGCTCTATTGTATTGAGCTGGCCAGCTCCCCTGTAGCCAGCTAGCGAGCTCCGCTGTGGCATGCTAGCAAGCTCATCTGTAGCGAGCAAGTGAGTTTCAATGTAGTAAGCTAGCAAGCTCCATTGTAGCATGCTAGCAAGTGCCTATGTAGCCAGCGAGCAAGCTTATCTGTAGTGCAAAGTGGGCTCCATTGTATTCAGCTGGCGAGCTCATCTGTATCGAGCTAGCGAGCTCTGCTGTATGGAGCAGACCTGCTATCCATGGAGCAGCTTACTAGCATAGCGACCCTACCTGGTGAGAGCCCACTTAAGCCAATGTTGGCAAACCTGGGGCAAACACAGGTGGGGCCACATTTTCTGCCCACTTTTAAACTTGGCCTAGCTGGCAGGGAAATATCTCACAACAAGACATTGGTTACAGATTAAAATAACTAATAATACAGAGTGGCGCAAAATGGGACCTACCTTGGGAGTGTCTGTCACAACTAATAAAGTTTTGCCACTGCACAGCTAATGCAGACACAAACTGATAGGGGGCGCCCAAGAGACCATAAAAAATAATGACTCCTGTTGCAAGTGGATTCACATTTATTCTGTTATACTTTCAAAGTCACGTGCAAGCTTAGATCTCTTTATATATGTCCTCCATCAAAAATTCCATAAGAATATGTTTAAAAAACCAAAAACATGATTTAGCTTTGTTGTATGTTATTGACGTTGTCACGTGTCTCTGTTTGGCAGGCATGCGCCCCTCTTTGGTCGCAGGAGTGCGGCACATCTAAGTTCAGCACTGGCATCTGTGCATCTGTTAGCGACGACCTCCAGCCGAGGAAAACCATCTCTCCGAATACAAAAAGTAGCCGCACATGTGCACACACATACCAGCACATTCTGCGGCACAGAGCCATGCTGCTGAGGCCTCTCTTTAACCAACAAATATTCTGACACTCGTGGCAGGGTGCGCCACTTACATGGACATCGTGATCGTCCTGGATGGCTCCAACAGTATCTACCCCTGGTATGAGGTCCAGAACTTTCTCAGCAACATCCTCAGCAAGTTCCATATAGGCTCGGACCAGATGCAGGTAAAAAAAAAAAAAGCTCTTGTGTTTTAGCGCTGCATTTAACTATTATTGACATTGGTAATGGAAACTTGTGGGTTTGAGTTTGCTTAAATCTCTGCAATTCCTCCCCGTTGCTTTGGACAGAAAGACAAGCCAGTCCTTTGAGTGAAAACAGGCACACGGGGACATATAAAGAACAATCTTGGCAAGAATGAATTGGCATATTATTATCAATGGTACATGAGTGCTAGAGGAATGAAAGCTGGAAAGCAGACTTTATTTTCAACTGAATACCAAGAAAAGTGGGGAGAGTAGGCTTGGGGGTGGGGGTCAGTAGTGACATGCAATGTGAGTTGAAGAGGAAATACCTCTGGTTCGTGAATGAATTCAAAGACTCTTCCAAGTGCAGTGTTTGCTTTGAGAACAGAATCCCCCCCACACACTGAAAGAGCGAGTTCACCTTGTAAACACAAGTCACAAATGCTTAGTTTTACACATGTATGCAAGCTCAAGTGTGTGTTATGTTTCAGACATGTTTCTTCTGTGCATGTTTAGGTGGGTATACTTCAGTATGGGGAAATAGCAGTCCACGAGTGGTCTTTGAAGGACTACCAGACAACAAAAAAAGTGGTGGAGGCCGCCAAGAACATCAGCCGGCAAGAGGGTCGAGAGACACGTACTGCACGCGCCATCCAAATGGCCTGGTAGGCATGTCAACCACTTCGACTGGTTGATTTTTTTTTTTTTTTTTGCATTCTAAAACATGGAAACGATTTGGCCCACTAACTGGAAACTGGTGTAAGATTCTCAGCGGTTTGTCTAAATATAGATGTGCTGCAACGACATTAGATTTGTTTGCTTCTGGTTCTGTCCCCTCTACACCGCTTCTGAATTGTGGCCTTCCAGATGATGACAGGACAAAACAGTCAAGCATTGTTCCCAGCTTTAAGGCATCGTTTCGTGACTTTATGTAAACTACCGTGTAGCCCTCAGCCTGTAAAGTGAAACCAGAAGCTGCTGTTGTAAATGGCAGTTTCTATTTGAAAAGCACCAACGTCTATGGCCTTCTCCATTTTCCAAGTTCTTGTAAATCTGCAGTAACACCTATAACAACTTTAGAGAGAGAAAAGTTACAGAAATCTCAGATCAAACAGGATTTTACGGTTTCCTGTGCTTGTCCGTTCTGAATAAAAGAAAACTAGCTGCACAAATATAGAATTGTTTTCCTTTTTTCAAACAGGATTAACTAATAAAGGAACTGTGGTGTTTGTGGTCACCTCTGAAGCAATGACTGCATGCGTAACTGCTGCTTTTAACTCCGTCTGAGTGGAGTGGACCAGTTGATTACTCTTTAAATTCAGTTCAAACTCTAATGATTTGGACAGAAAGGCTGGGTTCTCTGGTTCAAGGAGAACACAGTCCCACTTTGATGTTGGCATTAAAATCTCTTCGACTCCTTGAAGAAGCTAAATTATCTAGTTTTTGATAGATGTTGACAAGTTTATCCAGAAATTCAGTCTATCAATGTATACAAAACTCCTTGCCCATTTTTTTTTTTTGAGTTATTACAGTTATTAAACTTGGGACCATTTATTTGAATGTATTTAGAGAACTGGACAGAGTGATCCCTCCTCCCTTGCGTTTCCAAATAGGAAGTACCTGCTGGCTCCAAGATGCCAAAATCTTGCCTTGACCTTGCTAATACAATTTTTTTTAATTATATTTTTTCTTTCTCGCAAGTTATTCAACTTATAAACTGACAAATCAGATGCTTTAGTAAAAGAATGTGATATAAACTGACCCCCATTTCAAATGTTTAATTCTCCTCGCTTGGCTCCAACATGGCGACGTCCCCATCATGAAAAAATGGCGACTGAATTGGCTTCATTTCACTGAAGCTGAAAGTACAAAATTTTCTGTGTAGCGTCACAATTGCTCTGTCCAGTTCCTTTGTACAGTCAATTAATTATATTTTTACATAGTGTTTTATTCTGCAATTGTTTTAAGGCACTTTTCATTACAGACTACAATATCAGACATTCATTTATATATACTTTATTTTTTTTCTCATTTTTCTGGAAGGCAAAAACTATAATAATGAGTATAATAGCTATAATATAACTACAATAACTATAATAAGGCATCTTATTATAGTTATGCTGACTACAAGTGGAAATAAACCTCAATTAAAACAAAAAAAAAAAATAAAAACAGAGAGGATAAAAATTGTAGAAATTTCCACTGAGTCAATATTAGATCATCTTTGTGTGAAAGATGAGCATCAATGAATGTATTTCCAGGGTTTATCTCTTGCAAAGTCTTTTCAGAGAAGACTTGCTTTTTAGAGGTCACAAAGGTCAAATTTAGTCCACATAAAGCCACTATTTTATGTCACCATCTGTTGCTGTCTCTCAACGCCAGTACAACTGACTTTGATTGGATATTTTTCCAAAATGTATTGATCATAAATAAAACAACTAGTAACAATAATGAATCTTATATTCTTACAGGATTCTAAAACTAAATTGCATGAAGGTTCAAAATACCAAAATACTAAGTAATTATGTTATTTTCTTCAAAAATGAATTGGGTTGCTGAAAAACACAACACGTTTTACGTTTCTAAACAAATTATTTGATCGTCTTAAGTTTTAAGATTATTAACCTCAGTGTAGCATTTCCTTTGTTAAATCTAACAATTTTATATTGTTTCTAAAGTTTTAAATTTAAAATGTGTCTTTAGTGTAGTTTAATCTTTTGGTTGATGGCATTTATTCAAACACTGTTTAGACAAAGCCGTTGGATTGGTAGGCCTATGGACCAAACTGGACTAAACAATCAGTTATTTTTGTTTGTATTTTCTACTTTTTCTTTGAGATTAAGTTTTTATTTTGTTGCTCCCATACGCATTTCCTGATTTTTTTTTTCTGATTGTGTCCTTCAGTTTGTAGGTTGAATATCTTACCTTTGACTTAGGTTACTAATTGCCCCTTAAGCAGTGTCATGTTAGTCAGAATCTCTTCAGTCAACCATTTGTTTGTCTTGATCTGTAGATTTATCTCATCTGATTCTGTTTCTGTGCTCGTAACAAGCAACAAAGATCTGTTTGTTTTTTCTATGGATTTTGTTTCTTGAGCCTTAATCCTTCCATTTAGGAGAACATATTCAGTTTTTATAAACATACTTAGTCTATAGTATTTATGATAAATCTTCAAAGAACAGCCTTTCAATGCAACGTTTGTTTCAGATTAGTTCATGAATTCAGTTCCTTTTTAAATAAATCTTCATTTTCCCGTGGGTAAAATATTTATTTTGATATGCAACATCTTTTTTACTATCGATGTAAAAGAGGTTTTCCAGTTGTTTATATAACAGTGTCAAAAAAAAAAAAGTTCTAATAAAACAAGTTTTTATTAAAATTACAAACTGGTCTCAAAGCCCTAGCAAATGGCTTCATGTGTCTGAATGCAATCTAATTTAATAATAATTAATTTAAAAGTAAGATACCAGCACACCACACCCAAAGCTTTTGTGTGGCCGTCTGGTATTTTGGGATATGTGACTTGGAGCAACGTTCTGCTTCTGTACGCACAGAGAGCCCAAGCCCACAGCCACACAGGTAATTGGAGAGTTCCTGTTTTCTGGTACATTTAAAGGTAAAAGGTGGACCAGTTTTAGAGGAACATTTAAACAGACTTTGAAAAACAGTGGCTGGAAATGGAGCCTTTAAAAGGATACAGCTGTGGCTTACTAAACACACGTGAAGGGAAGTGCAATCAGCACTGTCATCTTCACTTTTCTCTGCCTCAAAAAACCTTAACAGTGCAACATTTTGATTAATATAACTTAAAATAAAATCTCACTTGTTTCTAAAGTTAAATATTGAGTTGTATTCTTGTCAGGGTTAAGTGGTTATATTTAAAAAATGTTTTTGTCTTCAAAGAAAGCTAGCATCTCAGATTACCATCAAATTTGGACAAGCTGTACCACTCCTAATGACACACACACCTACACACACGTTTGCACATGCACAGGCAGGCTGATAGAGTTGTTGACACCAATGAGGAGACGGGGTACAAAAATATGAAAGTAGCTGAGCTGGCCTGGTTGGCTGCTGGCTCAGCAAGCCTGCAGGTGTGGTACAACCTGGTCAGCCAAGCGGTTTTCTGGCAGCTGTAATAATACACCCGAGGCCCTTTCAGTGCACTCTTGGACAGATGAACTTTACTCACACAGTGTGTGTCTGCTACTTTTCTAATGTTTTGTTAAACTATAACTATAAGGAGGAGAAATTCTGGAGGGAAATACATGAGGTGATCCAGGGTCTTTCTAGAGAGGAGAGGGCGATGATTGGGGCACTTGGGTGATAGAAATAGAGGAAAGGAGGAAGCGATGGGGAAGTTTTGATGTTCAAAACTAAAGGACAGATGAGGTTGAACTAAAGGAATGTGGAAATGGAAGTAGAGAGCATTTCTATGCAGAAAAAGAGTAGCAAAAAGGTTTGTGCCCGCGATTTTTTAGTCAAGACTAGTATCATTATTGGCAAAGATAAATAAATCATCAATATAGACTTATTTAAGCATTAGTCATAGTAATTTGGCTAAGAGAACTGCTGTTTTAATATTTTTCATAAGTAATGGCCTTTCACTCTGTTGCTCTCATTTACCACCTTTCCAAAGTCTTCAGCCGCCTCCTGTTCCCCCATATAAAATCTTCTAGCTCTGCCATAAAAGTGACATAAAAGTGGAGGGGGAACAACACAAGTTGATTATATCTTGTGTAGATGTATATCAAAAAGAGATGTGTGACTGTAAAAGTCATGGCTGGGGAACAACATATAGGATGGTGGTGTGTAGAATGACTCTGGTGGTGAAGAAGATGAAGAGGACAAGAGCAGAAAAGAGAACCAAGTAGGGGAAGTTTAGGGTAAAGCTAAAGGGACCAGAGAGACTTGGGAGGAAGGTACTTGTTGTGTCATATATGGAATGAATTAAACAGATAAGGAGCTGAAGTACCAGTAGGTGTGTAATGATAGGACTAGATGGAGGCGAATAACTTGATGTAGCGACTCCTAGAGGGAGCAACCAAAAGGCAAAGAAAAAGAATGACCTTTTGACTTTAAATTCAAATTCTACACTGGAAGTTCAACATTTAGCTTTCATCCATATAACGTGTGAGAAAATGCAGTGTAGATTTGCAGATGTTTATTTTATTAGCAAGAATTAAAGTGCCACAATTAGAATTAGCCTGATTTCTTTTTGTTCCACTCGTCTGTGAAGCTTCGACTGAGTCACATATTAAAGTTTACACTGTGTGCTGTCATTACCACACTGCTGTGACTCCATAAAACGGGTTGTAAATATAGCTAGGCCTCCCAATTAGCCCAGTCACTTTCTTTGCTCTTTTATCTCGTTTTCCTGTAAGTTTTTCCAGTTATTTTGTCGCTCATCTACAGTATCCCCCAGGGATCACTTTTAGTTTATTTTACTTAAAAGTAAAGATTTGTGAGATGATTTGACTTCTTTTTAGTAATTCATGTTGTTAGCGCTGGTTCCTGTGTCATCTCTTTTCATTTTCCTTTTTCTTAGCTTGTCCCTAATGTTCAGTTTGTCCCCGCCTTCATGCTGGATGTAATTTCGCAGAGAAGATGGTTGTGTTTAACTACAAGTTTCTTGCGGCTGACCCCAATGTTATATTTAGTCAAGGGCTGCAGTTAGGCTACAAAATGACTGAGATCACTGGTGGTGGCTACTCTCCCTCATCCCCTGTGCATGTGAGTGTGTGTTTTTGAGGCTGACCAACCATAGTGAGCACTTCAAGCACATCCCCGTGAGAGCAGGTTCCTTGCAGACAAACAGGGTGTGGCTTGGGTTTGTCATTGGGATTCGGAGCCTAGATTTGAGCACAAACAGGAAGAAAACTCACAGATGTGGTAGATGTGTGTAGTGACGAGTTTGACTCATTTGAGGTACTTTTGTCACCAATGAGATGGGAAAATGTCCAGATGGGACTCGGAAAGAAACCCGGAAAAGCAATTAAAGTAGGGTTTCATTTCAACAAAAGTGTGTGTTTTTTGTACATTTTAGGATCCTAAGTGATTGAAATTTATTTGGAATACTTCATTAAAGTTTTCCCTCTTCCTTTTTACTTCAGAAAAATTTAAGGCTGTGATGTTTTGGATGTGTTTGCAGCACAGAAGCCTTCAGTGCCGAGCGTGGAGCGCGGGAGGGGGCCACCAAGGTGATGATTGTGGTGACAGACGGAGAGTCCCACGACGAGGACGAGCTTCCAGACGCTCTGATGGAGTGCGAGAGCCGAAACATCACCAGATACGCCATTGCCGTGAGCACGCCTCAGCAACTTTTGAGCTTCTACAACTGCTGTTTCTGGATCTTTGTCTGTTAAACATGTTGTGGACAACAAACAAACAACAAAACCGACCACATCATCAGCGGGTGTGGAGAGCATTTTTGACAGCTCAATATTCCAAAAATAACATCCCTAAATTGCTAAATTAGCCCCTTGCCTTTACTGAAATAGCCACGTTTGTGATGCTCAGCCCCACTCGACACCACACAGAAAAAAGGAAGTGGTAGCAGAGTTTGGAGCGGTCAGCGATGGAACCCCTCCCTGCACCACAAAATTAACTGAGATTTCTTCAGAACCTCAAATAAGAGAACATGACCCAAACATATCAGTTCTAGACAAAGATTTCAGTCACATTGGGGTGGCTTTGGCCCAGATATACAAGACTGCCATGTCAGTGACCACAACTTGCATGTTACATGTCAAAATTTGACAGTCATCTATTGATGAATACACTCAAATATCAGTCTGTGGAAAGAATCAAAGATTTTACAGTGAAACTTTACTTTCAGTCCTTAAAATCCCCACTCTGGTCATCTTTTGATCTACTTTCAAAGCATTCCCAGTGGTCTTTTAATTATGATGATGCCGTTTTTAACCAAAATAGAGAAAAGCTGTGTCACTTCCTAGGACAGGGGTGGGCAAACTGCAGCTCGAGTACCATATGCGGCCCATCAAACTGTTTAATCTGGGCCTCCAAATGAGAATACATTATAATGATAATCTTTATTTGCTTTATTTTCCCTATAATTGTGGTGTTTGCACTATGGATACATTGACTTTTGTTTAGGTGCAGATAATTATCCTCAATTCTGTGGTAGTAGATATAGGGAAACACGTTTCATCAAAAATTTTGACAGGCATCCAGAAGTCCCGCCTCCTATCAAATAATAATTTTAATATACATTTTATATAAAATTAATTGTTCGGAGGTGGGACTTGGATGGGGAGCAGGGTACCTATCAAAATATTTGATGGAAGGTGTATCCCCTTATTCTCTTGTGGTTTTGGAATAACTTATTTTTATTTCTATTTTTTTACATTTATATGTGTTTTTTGAGTTGGACAGTCCCTTTTCCGATCATTCCAACTCCGCATGAATGCAGCATTTCTCTAAGTTTACGTTTTTTCCTGAAGAACATCAAACCATTGGTGGAATTTGCACTAAAATGAGAACTAAAATCACAGTTTTGAAATAAACCCCCAAAATGTTCTAAATTAGTTTTAATCAAAAGTAAAACATTCTATCATCCAGAATTGATGTTATTTCCTTCTCCTATGAGGTGGATTACCAAAACACCCTGCACATCTGGTCCTGGTCTGACCAATCAACTAATTTTAGAGTCCTTTGTGGCCCACGAGGAGATTCAGTCAATAGATCAGAGTGCTCTAGTGTTAAGGCAGACCATAGATAAAGATTTCTATCTCTAATTCATGACTATCCAATTCAAAACTGAACATTCTGAAACTTTAACATTTTTTTGTCATCCCAAAATGACTGTTTGACCAGTAAAAGAAAAAAAGTTGTATGTTCAGCCTATAATCCTGAAAGGACTGAAGGAAAACAGACGGACCGATGAGGTGGACTCTGTGTGTTTGCCCAAAGAGTCCCAGTGATGACATGTGATTTACATCATGTAATGTGTTTGACGTTGCATTCTGCGCTGCTGTTTTCAGCTGTGGGGAACGTTGAGTGGAAATAGTCAGAACTCACTTACTGGAACAATCCACTGGAAGAATGTTTATCACCCATAACTGCAAAACAAAAATGTTCTAGTGTGTGAATATTTCTGTAAGGAATTGCGGTCATACTTTATTGTATCGATGGTTCAGACAAAAAAAAAAACATATTTTACAATTTAGCAGTGTTCTTTCCCTCTTTCGACTTCTTTCTTGGTAACGTTTTTTGGGTCACGTTCCTGCCAAAGCAAGCACAGTGCGGTTGGCTGCATGGAATTTTAGCTTCTATAAGACCTCAATGTACATATTTATAAGAGGGCACTAAACACGTTATACATTACACCTCCCCTACCCTTTGAAAACAGAGGATTTCCTTATGTTTCTTGGCAGTCAGAGTCACAGAGGGGACTTAGGGGTTTGCTTTCTCTTATGAATTTTTTAAAATAAACTTTAGTTAAAAAGCTCCTGTTAGTACATCAACTTTGTGTTCTCTTTACCACTGCTACCTCTTTAAAATAGTTAACAAGTCAGAAATGTTAAAAACTTAACACTTTTTTCAGTTTTGAGTTATCTGCTTTTCTTTTTGCTTCATTTTTCCTGCTTCAGGTTTTGGGGCATTATATCCGGAGACAGCAGGACCCAGAGACTTTCATAAATGAGATTAAAACCATCGCCAGTGACCCGGATGAAAAGTATTTCTTCAATGTGACAGATGAAGCTGCGCTGAACGACATTGTGGACGCACTGGGAGACAGAATATTCAGTCTTGAAGGTGCTGTTAGGCTGTGCTAATCAAGAGCCCCCAAAACATCAAACTGCTAAAAAAGGAGCCTAAAAATAGGAAAATAACTCTGTTATTGAGAAGAAAATTACAAAAAAAATAGTAAAATTATGTGTCCACGCAGCAAGTCATTTTTATTTAATAAGAAATCTCATAATAAGATCTTAAAATCAAGAAACGAGGAGTTCCACACAAGCATTCACAAAGGGAAAATAAGTTAAAGATGCTAAAAAAGCATTTTTTTTGCCAGTCCTAAGCAAATAATTAATATTTTGGGAGTTTTTATGTACCTAATTGTTTATTTTAATTACAGTGACAAAAACTTGTTATAAAAGTGTCTAATATATAAAGGTGTAATAGTTGGAAATGAGCCATTTTAGCACAAAATAAGAATTTGATCTTAGTTCAAGTTGTCCATCTTAACAAATCCTCATCAAATTTAGCACTTAAGGAACATAAGTCTAAATATCTCTTTCCAAATTAATGACACTGAAAGTCAGTCTAACTTGTAAACATTTATTAAACATTTTATTAAACATCCTTAAAACTGAACTAAAAGTCATAGAAGAATTTATGATTTTTTTCTTCTTTTTGAGTCTTAAATCAAATTTTTCTCTTGTCAAGAGCATAAAAAAAGGGATTTTGACTCTTCTTGATTCTAGCTCAATGATGTGCAACTTTCAATGCTTATAGAGAAATTTGGGTCAATTTTTCACAGACCAAAACCACTGAGGAGCCACAAAGTCTCACTTCATCCTTTAGAAAATAAGACAGATTTGTATTTATGTCAATGCTACCATTATGATCACCAATAATTAACTTCTAGTGTATGAATAAAACATAAATATAAAGAGAAAATACATTTTCTTTCAAAATATAAAACAGTTTATAACTTCTGACAGAGGTTGACATGATTTCCTTTCAAAATAAAAGACACCTAGTGTCACATAGAATCAGTTCAATGCTGCCAATGTGGAAGTAGATAATGTCAGCAGTGATTTAAAAAGAAAAACAATATTTTACTATTTGTGGTAGATCCCTGCAAATATACACGAGTCCAAAAAGTTCTGATTTTTGAAAAAAAGCTTGGAAAGGTTTAGCAGAGCAAAGATACATTAAACAACTTAAAACCTTGTAAAATATCTTGAATTTCTAAAAAGGTTTATAAAAAAGGTTTTAATTCTTTGCAAGTATCAAATGGTTTGCCGTGTATCAGTTTAATGCAAATGTAGTTTAGTTTTTTGTGTTATACTATGTCATGAGATTATTTTCTTTCCCTTAATAATATTTCGAATGGACAGAAACTGTGTGAGAAAGGAAACGTCTGTCGTCTGCTGTCTTCTCTGCTATAGGGAGTGTTAGATCCTGAGAGGCAGAGGAAAGGGAAAGGAAGGGAGTGAATGAAAAAAAACATGACACAGCTCCAGAACTGACATGATGTCCACCTTTAGGTACACTGGGCTACAATGAGAGCTCGTTCCATCTGGAGATGTCCCAGATTGGCTTCTCCACACACACACTGGATGTGAGTCTGCAGTCCCATTATGGTCATGCTGTTTGGTGTTTTTGATGTATATCTTATCCAAGCTTTCTCCCTTCCTCAGGATGGGATTCTGTTTGGGATGGTGGGAGCGTATGACTGGGATGGCGGGGTGCTGAAGGAAGGGGTTAATGGAAGAATCGTGCCTCCCAGAGAAGCCTTTGAAAGCGAGTTTCCGCTGGAGCTGAAAAACCATGCTGCTTATTTAGGTATCAGTGTCATTCCATCTAAAATGAGGCCGTTTGATGTCTCTTGTCTTTAAGAGTAGAACGTGTGTTTCTGAAAATGAAGGTAACATTACCAAAAGAAATACCTAACCATCTATTGTAAAAGTGTTCCCAGTGGTCTTTTAATTATGATTACGTAGTATTTAGCCAAAATTGAAAACCTTATGTCATTTTCTGGGACATAGTTTCTGCAGAGCGGCAGTAGTTCAACAGAAATTTGACTCTGAATTGTGGGCGGGACTGTTGGAGCAGAGCAAGTCCACTCCCACCTCCCGTCACCCATCTGCTTACACTCTCTCGCGCTACCTTACAGCCCCTCACACCCCTAACTTAACATTACTGGTGCAGCAAAAATGGCAACCAGTATTAGATCTATCCAGCTGTACAGTTTTTAGCCGGACGCTAGGAAAATAAAGGCGTACGTGGATTTAGACGTCTACAAATGATAATAGAGAGGAGTAGGGAACTTGTGGCTTCCTATTGTATTTTCTATGTAAAAAAATATTATCCTGCTCCTGATTCGCAACAATTAGAACAAAGAAATATGTATAAATAATATTTTTATCTTAAATTTCTTAATATATGTCTTCCATCATGAGAAAAATTGCTTAAAGTTAAAAACACCAAAAACAACATTTTGATTGGAGTCTGTCTTTAAATGCTGCTATGTGACAATAAGTTGAGATTTATTATGATATTTATAAAGTTTCTTCATCCAGCAGCACAAACAGTACAATGGTCTCTAAATCTCCCAGATGTTTAGGTTTCATGTTTCTGATTGTCTTCTGAGACTTGCCTGCATTTGTTTTCCATTTTACAATTACAGTAACTCCAGTCCCCCTTTTTACAGCTGCTATTAACATGCTTCGGCTGATGTGATCTTAAGTGGGACTTTAAAGTACATATGTGAATAAAATCAGGAAACGTTCAGCTGCCATTGTTCAGACACCATGGTGGTCGGGTATGGAAACATATGGGGGGCTATAAAAACGTAGAGATCTTCAACTGGAAGAAAGAAGAAAAAGAACATGCAAAAATAAAATGCTGGAAAAAATCTTGAAAGTGCAAAATCTGATATTGAAATTAATCACTTATAAGATGTACCCTGTTTTTATTGTGAAAAGGAAATTCTAGTGGAAAAAAATGCAAACATGATCAAAATATAACAAACATACTTGACAAAGGAAAAAAGAAAAAAAAAGGCCAATAGGAGTGAGACTTACAGGACAAACTCATTAAAATAAACTAAAACCTTTAATTTCAGACATTCATGTTTTTACATTAATATTGCATTGTGGGTCAGCAGCAAACAACACTTCCACTTCCAAGGAGTCAAAAACTTAAGTGCAATTCTCTACAAAGTGGTTATTAAACGTTTAAACAGCTGAATGTTGCAAAGGTATTTCTCGTAAATGCACATGGGCTGCACATCAGCACTATAAAAGAGGTCAAATTAAAACTTTTTTTTTTTTTTAAATGTTGTTTTTTAGGATGCAGTTGTATGTGAAGTGTTTGTATGTGTGCAGGTTACACAGTGTCCTCGGTGGTCATTGGAAACTGGAGGACGCTGTATGTAGCTGGAGCTCCCCGATTCAAACACAAAGGCAAAGTGATTCTGTTTGATTTCACAAATGACAAAGGTGTCGATATTGTGCAGGCCATGAATGGTGAACAGGTAAAAACACTCAATGATTGTTGCAGCTTAAAACAGCAATCATGTTTCACATTCTGCAGCAAGGGCTCCATCTGGTGGACACACCATGCAATGACATGTATCTGTCTCCAGATTGGCTCTTACTTCGGCAGTGAGGTGTGTGGGCTGGACATCGATCAGGATGGCATCACTGATGTGCTTCTCATTGCTGCTCCCATGTTCCTCAGTTCTGGGAACAAGGAGGCCGGTAAAGTCTACATCTACTCACTAAGTGGGGTAAGAGCCACAATTACAGTAACACAATTCCTGTTTGATTTGGGAAATCACAACTCTTCTGTCTTTCACAGGAGGGTTTTTTTGTACCAAACGGTACCCTGAAGTCAGATAAAAAGTCCCAGGATGCCAGGTTTGGCTATGCACTGGCAGCTGCTCCTGATCTGAACCATGATGATTTCTCTGACTTGGTGGTCGGAGCACCTTTGGAGGATGAGCACATAGGTGCCATCTATATTTATCATGGAGATGGGATTTACATCAATAACAACTACAAGCAGGTACATCTCATTTAGGTTCTCCCTGAAGCCCACGAATGCCTCTCAGAGTTTGGTTAAACTGAAGTCTGCCTCTCCATCCTCACAGCGGATACCGGGGTCATCACTTCACCCCTCCCTGCAGTATTTTGGCCGCAGTGTGAGCGCTCGATTGGACTTGGATGGGGATGACCTCATAGATTTGGCAGTGGGAGCACAGGGCAATGCTGTGCTGCTAAGGTGGGCAGACACAGACTGAAGGACAGCACTACTGTTCATGATCTGCACTGCTCAAAGGAATAAAGGGAAACCTACAAAAACACATCCTATACCTGAACGAATGAGATAATCTCCTTAAAAGCTTTATTCTTTACATAGTTTCATGTGTTGACAACACAACCACACACAAATTATTAATGAAAATTAAATGTTTTAGCCTATGGAACAGTGGATGTGGAATCATACTTGAAATTAAAGTGGAAAAACACACTACAGAATTATCTAATTTGGATTAGTGGGTGTGGCCTGCACATCCTCATATGACTTCCCTTCAACACCTGCTTCTGATGAGATAACTCCTAGACAGTCTGTTGTTTGTGGTGGATGGACTGATACATGATGTCCCAGATGTGCAGATTTAGTCCCGTTTGTCAGTGTGAACCTGCTTTCATCTGTGAAGAGCACAGGACGCCAGTGGCCATTTTTCACAATTTTAATGTTCTCTAGCAAATGCCAAACGTCTTGCATGTGTTAGGCTGGAAGAACAATTCCCACCTGTGAACGTCGGGCCCTCATTTCACCCTCATGGAGCTTGAGTCTAACAGTTTGAGCAGACACATGCACATTTGTGGCCTGCGGGAGGTCCTTTTGAAGGGCTTTGGAAGTTATCCTCCTGTTTCTCTTGGATCAACACTCTGTTGTTTAGATGTTCCCTTTATTTTTTTAGGCAGTGTATGTGTCTGTAAATATACAAGTTGGTTTTACCTAAACTGACCCAAAAGAAGGAATACAAGCAAACGACCAGCTGTTTCTCTGGTGTAATGCCCCACTTTCTCTTCCTTGTGTCTCAAAGTTCTCGCAGTATCGTCCAGGTCCGAGTGAGCCTGTCTTTCCAGCCACATTCCATCAACGTCATCCAGAAGACCTGTCAGAGGGGCGGCAGAGAATCCGCCTGTCTGAATGCCACGACCTGCTTCTCCGCCGTCTCCCGCTCACCTGGATCCAGCAGCAACATTTTTGGTAGTTTTCATAAAATCCATGCTAAAATAGTAACATGAATATCCAATGAAGTGTGGCATGTTGTGTACTACAAAATCTGAATTTTAAGAAAGTAAAAGAAGAAATTTAGCTTTTTTTTGTCTTGCAAGAAAAACTATAGAAAAGTTGCATTACCTGCAATAATACTAATGTAAATGCTTTTGACTGAAAGTAGTCGCTAAACATGCAGAAGCTTTTTACTGAAAATGGTGACAGAATTCGCTGAATAGATTTGCTGAAAATTCGCAAGCTGTGTGCAAAATGCTAAATTTGCTAAAATACAGGAAATTTTGTTAGTTATAAAAGAGCGCTGAAGTTGAACTACATTTCTGAAAATGTTGTCATAAAATTGCTTATAAGTCCCTAATCCATTCCAATTTTGCAAAAAATATTTAGTCCGTTGCTTAATATTAGCTAAACTCCAAATTAGCTCCAAAAAAGCTTAGTAGATGCTAAATTAGCCAAAAAAGCTTTAGCTAGTTGCTTAAGCTAAACTCCAAAATAGCCTAAAATTCCTCAGTAACTCAATTAGTCAAAAACGTTAGCCTGTTGCTAAAATAGAAGCTAAAGTCTAAATTAGCCTATAAAAACTTCAGCAGATAACAACTTAGCCTAAAAACGTTAGCATGTTAGCAAAATATTAGCTAAACTCCAAATTAGCCCCAAAAAGTAAAGATTCTAAATTAAACAAAAAAGCTATTGATTGCAGTAATATAGCTAAACTCCAAAATAGCCTAAAATTCAGTAAATTAAATTAGTCAAAAACGTTATCTTGATGCTAAAATAGAAGCTTAACTCTAAATTAGCCATAAAAACTTAAGTAGATAACAAATTGGCCAAATGTTGCTAAAATATTAGGTAAACACTTTTTTTTTTTAATTACTATGAAGATGAAAACATAGTCCATGATTATATTTGAAGGCTTGTTGCTAATCTACTTAAAATTTTGAAATTTGAAGACTTCTCATTCATTTCCTGTGGGGCAGATTTTGCTTAGTGATTGAGTTTTTACATGCCGAAAAACGTACAGTAAGCAGGAGAATCATTGTGTGAATGCTTACTAAAAGTTGTTCAAAAGATAAATAATGAGAAAATATCTTAGTGAATGGAGTGTTTGTTTCTTAAATTAAGTTTTTTTTTTTTTTGTCAACGGGGTAAGAATTTTGGATTTATTTTTAAGGGGCCTGTTTTTGCCGTGTAAATGCTGAGCATCTGTTTTCTAAAAATCTCTTCCAGATTTGTCAGTGACGGCCACATTGGATGACCGGAAGCTGTCAGCTCGGGCTTTGTTTGATGACAGCTCCCACCGACAAACCCAGCTTTCAGTCCAAGCCGAGATAGGAAAGACGCTCTGCTATATACTTCCCTTTCATGTCTTTGTGAGTGTGGGGGCACACAATCTCAAAATAATAATAAAAAAAGATGATTAAAGTAATACTTTTATTTGTCAGGACACAGCGGATTACATTCGTCCCATTACCTTCTCACTACGATTTAAGATCAACAACACCAAGACCGGGCCTGTGCTGGATGAGGGATGGAAAAACACTATCAATAAATCTGTAAGTGGACACTTTTGCCATCCCTTTTTTACCAATTACCAGTGCTTCACCTCCACATACCTCTCCCCAGATTCCCTTCTTCAAAGACTGTGGGGAGGATGATGTTTGCACACCAGATCTGGTTCTGAGTGCACACATGGACATCTCTGGGACTCGGTAGATATTTTTAGATCCTCCTTTTGATTTTAGGCTGAGGAAGCATCCAGTCGGTTGTCAGGTCTGAGTTTCAATGTTTTTCCCCCTCAGACAGAAGCCTTATGTGATTCGCAGCACGCGTAGGCGTCTGGCAGTTGAAGTGCAGCTTCAGAACAGACTGGAGAACGCCTACAATACCAGCCTGAAGCTGCACTATTCACGAAACCTGCACTTCTCCAGCCTGAGCATTCGGGTAACTCACATTATGTTTGGATGCATCAAATCCTCTGTATTTTGTATGTCATCTAATTTTTGTTGTTTTTTTATATAGGAATATGCCAACTTTAAGATAGAGTGCACAGCACTTGGCTCAAACAGCCACTCATGTAATGTCAGCTACCCAGTGTTTCGCTCTCAGTCAAAGGTGAACAAATCACTCCATTGGTCTCATACTTCCCTTTCCTCAGGCGAAGCTTCAGGTTATTCTCTCCTCTTTTCAGGTGAACCTTTTGCTGGAGTTTGAGTTCAGCTGCACTTTTTTGCACAGTCGTGTCCAGATTAAGATCAACGCTTCCAGGTAGCCGCACATTTTTACAAACCTGCAGGGAAACTTTTACTGCAACCTTTTGCTCTGGTCTTGCAGTGACAGCATCGAAAGACAGGAGACTTTAGGGGATAACAGCGTCCAGCTGCAAACTTTTGTTCAGTATGAGCCGGAGCTGTATGTTAGTAGGTGAGACAGCTTAGTATAAGCTTCATTCTTTTCGTTTTTGTTGCTATTTAAGTGTTTACTGGCTTGTTCTTTCTGCAGCTCCTCTAATCTGAACCGCTATGAGGTCCACCCCACTCGGACGGCATCAGAAGCAATTGGGCCAGAATTTTTCACTTACTTCAGGGTAAATGTTTGATTCTAATAAAAAATGTTTGACAGTATAAAAATAAAAATCCAACCTCTTTTTTTTTTTTTTT
>NC_050527.1:7756281-7758097 GCF_002922805.2 Oryzias melastigma
TGCTACTTAGTGAGTAATCTGGAGCTGCGGATGTATCTGCCCACCGCCGCTGCAGGAGACAGCACCTTCATGACTGTCACCGACGTCTTCTCAAACAATGTGAGCACATTTCTTTATTTTTTTTTATTTTAGGACACATTTTCACTACTTTGAGATAAGATGTGACATTTGCTCATCCAGGCTTCAGGGGTGAACTGTAGTGTCATGAGTGATGGGGCGCAGCTGAAGAGCGGGCAGAGGGAAGTGTGGCCCCTTCATCCTGAAGACATGATGCAGGATGAAATCCTGGTGAGCCCCAGAGTATTCATTTTTTTGTGTGCTTCGCAGAGCAGCTGACGTGAAATCTCTGCTTTACATACGCAGAACTGCAGCAGGTCATGGTGCACGGAGGTTGTGTGTGCGGTGCGGCAGCTCAGGGAGGACGTCATCATTCGAGTCAGTCGTAGAGTTCATGAGGATTTTTTCAGGAAAGTGAGTAACATAACATAAAAATGTTGACTCAGTTCTTTTCCAGAGGCTTTGACCATGACCTCTTTTTTTTAATGTATTCAGGCGAAATATAAGTCAATGAGGATAATAGGTGCCTATGGCCTCACAGCTCAGGAGACTAACCTCATCACTCTGGGAAAAGGAACCGTCTGGGGGGAGGTAAGGGACTGGCAAACGTGATTTAAAACCAAATTTATCTTTACTAAAATATTCTATATCAATTTGCCAAATATGTTTCTTTTTAAACCATTTTTCAGACATAAAACTGCTTTTACTTACTATTTATTCAAGAATTACATATTTTAAAGTGTAAAATTCCCCTTTTGTTCATTAGTTAGTTGAAAGCTTTATTGACATTGATTTTAAATAGAAATTTCAAAAATAAACCAACATTTACTCAAATTTGAATAAATATGTGATGTCAAAATGATTCAGATATTTTGGCAGACACAAGGTGAAAGGATTTAATGAAGCTATAAGGGTACCTAACACACCGTCTCCCACACTTCTATACAGACTGTTCTGGAGGTTCTGAAGGGAAGAGCTATTCCCATCTCGCTCTGGATCCTGATTGGCAGCATCATAGGCGGTTTGCTGCTGCTGGCTCTTATCATCTTCATACTTTGGAAGGTATCGCATCAAACTCTCTGATGTTCAAGAAATATATGTAAAGGACAGCACATTCATTCATGCTAATTATTGTTTTTTTTTTGTCAGCTCGGATTCTTTACACGCAAGCACAGAGGAGAGGAGGAAAATCACGAAGACTGAATCTATAGTGATTTATTTGCCTTGTGGACTACAAGGGGAGTCGGTTTGTTTTAGCCCCCCACCAGCCACAGACATTCATTTGGATGCAACAGGGTTTCCGAAGACCAAAGACAGCAGCATCACGAGGGTCTAACAGAAATGCACTTCCCTCTATTTCCAGAATTTGGGGGCACTTGCAGCAGGGCAAAGAAAAAGTACTCCACAGTCACGAATTCTGCAAGTTGCCCCACTTAAACAATGAGAGAGATCTAATGTTCATCATAGGTTCATTTCAAATGTGAGAAACAGAAACTACATTGTAGGATTTTACATTAAACGCACCAAATAAATTATTTTAAAAAAATAATAAAGATATTTCATGGATTTTTTTTATACATTCTGTCTCTCACAGAGAAGCATCATAAACAAAAAAATCTCTCATTAAAGTTGTACAACTTGCAGAATCTGTGACTGATGAATACTTTCCCCCACTGTATGTAAATAAACTTAGTTTAATTTTAAGGATATCTAAGGCCCAATCCAAATTCTTCTCCCTATACCTCCAAAATGTAGTGGA
>NC_050527.1:7758149-7764830 GCF_002922805.2 Oryzias melastigma
GTAGGTTTTTTTTTTTTTTTGTAAGGGCTAACCCTCGTGGCGGAGGGATACAAAGCCCTCCACCTTTGTGTTGCGCAGTACCGCGGAGGAAAAGCGCTTTTCATGTTTACAATTAAATCTAAGTGATAACTTTTTGTATTAATGACATTTTTAGTCTTAAAACCAATGTTTTTTTTACGTATTTTCGAGCTCTAGCAACTCCTCGCTAACATAGCTGACCGGCGACTTTTGATGACATCACCGAGTGGGAGTGACGTCCAAATCTGACTTCCATAACTCTCCGTTTATAGGGCTAAATGGAGGTGTAGAGAGAAGAATTTGGATTCGGCCTTAAATGTATTAAACCACACTTCTTTTATTTAACTTGCAGACTTGTTCATGGTTTTATATTTCAAATGTTCACTAGGTTTTACAGCTTTTTGTTTCATGATGGGAATAAAAAAAAACATTTGGAAAAATGTTTCTTCTGTTGTGTGTTTATTAACTATACAGAATAAAAATCCACTTCAAACAAAACATAATTTGCAGTAGAGTCTAAAACTGTTGTGACCAGAAAGATCACTAAAAAACAAACTCAAAAAAGGCTTTTTAAGAAAAACAATTGGTATTAGTCATTCTTCCAAATCTGACTCAACTTGTAGATTTTGTTGCAGAACTTATGTAAGACTCCAGAAGAAAGATCGTTTCATCCACTTGATTCTCTGCTGAATCTAATCTAAAAAGAAAAATATATATTTTAAAAACTTTGCCAAATATACACGTTTATACAGAATATTTCTTTCTGTTGTCTTACTTGTTCACGTGAAGTCTTAAGCTGTCCAGTTGTTGCCTTTCAGGAGCGGTGATCATCTCTTCCACCTCCGTTAGCTGTTCGGGTTCGGCCCCGCTGGCCTGCAGTGACGCCAGAATGGCTTCAATTCGCTGCGATTTCTCCAGAAGCCGCCTAAAAAAACAAACATAATTCACATTTGCCATATAGTAGGACCTGCAATATTGTTAAGGTAAAAAAAATACATATTTCAAACAATTCAAAGACCTACTTGCTTTCTTTGGCCTCAAACAGCCGCCGCTCCATAAGGTTGGCCACCGTCTGTAGAGTAAAGCAGACATGGAATACTACATCTCCATCCAGGTTTCTGAAGTTAGTTTTCTGACTCACCTTATAACAGTTCTGCAGCAGCAATTTCGCAGTGGGGAGCTGGTTAACGGTGTAAAGATAGAAGGTCCGAGAGGGAGCGAAGTCTGGCGTTTTGGGGATTTCCTGAGAAAACGATCATCACAAAAATGGTACTAAAAAGAAAGACTACTAAAGTCTTGGGGTACATCCTTTATAGCAGCTAAAATAATAGTAAACTTTTCCCGCTGTGTGAACAGAATCCAGTTCCTTCTTCAAACCCCCTTTACATCCACGTACCTGAAGCTGGACCAGGTTCTGTGACAGCAGGGTGTACAGCATGTCTTTAGCCTCTTTAGCTGGAATCATGGCAAAATCCTCCACTTGCTTTTGCTCCAGATGACGTTTCCGTAGCAACAGACGGAAAATACGCGCTGATCTGGAGCCGAACCTGACATTGAATGAAATGTAGCGTATTAACAACAGTGTGTGGGGAGCAAAAACACACACAGGTTTACCTCTCCTGTACGATGGATTCCAGCGTGGCGCGTGCCAGGTTAGCCAAAGCTCGGTTCAGATCTGACAGAAAAGTCAAGAAAAGCTTTTGCTTTGGGGTTATTAGTAAATCCCACACGCCAGCGGGGGTTTTGAACCTTCAAATGAGCCGAAAGGATACTGACAATAAACATTCCTCCTCCGCTCTCCCCAGCCTTCCCCACAAACTCCATCTGAGGAAGGAAAAGTGGGAGTATTTTTGGGAGCAGCCAAACAAAAAAAAAATCAAAGGGATGTTATTTGAGGAGGACATACAGGGTCATCCACCAGCAGGGTAAGGTACTGGTCCAAAATGTGGCGGGGGATGTTGTAAGTAGCAGGGAGGGACCTGAAGATCTCATTGGCTGAGAGGGGTTTTGTGCACGGTGCTGTAGAAGAGGTCGTGACCTCACTCATCCTCAACATGGTCCTCACTATTTCACTGCTGGTCTGAGGAGGAAAAATGTCAGATAAAGTTAATAAAATACGTTTAAAAAGATGTTGTTTTTATTGGCTCAAGCATCGAGAACAAACCAGTAATAAAGAGGAATTCTGAAGAAAAGTTCCATAAAACTTTAATCTATTATAAAAGCATTCCCAGCTGTCTTAATTGTGCCGTTTTTAGTCAAAATTTAAAAAACCTGTCGTTTTTAAGGATATAGTTTTTGCGGGAATTATCTGTTGTAATAAATCCATATTTTAAGTAGGACTCTTGGTAGTGTGCTGCATTCTTTCTTTTCTTTTCTTCATGTCGTATCCTGTTTTCCGTCTGTTCCTGCTCTAATCCCTTATTCATGTCCAAAAAACGTTGACCATACAACTTTTCTCATGTTGCACGCCGCCGGACTACTTTTAGTGTTCAAGTGACTGAAATGTAATCAAGAGAATCTGGTGGATTTTCTAAACCAAAATATTTTTCAAAATAAAAGATTGTCGAGACTCGAAAGAAAAAAAAGAAAAAAAAAACAGATACAATTAATTATTTTCTTCTGCAGCCTGCTGCCAACTGATCCACGGACCGGTACCGGTTGGGGATCACTGCATTATTTCACAAATACAACTCTGATAAAACTCGTTTGCTCTTCTTTGCTTTAAATATTTATCGCCTGGGAACTTTTTTATTATTGCAAAACATTTCCCTTTAATATTTAAAGGAGAGAGTTAGTTTAAAATGTTTTGTGGATTTCTTACCTGATCTAGTTTGTTGGCGACAGCGCTGATGATTGTCTGATCCCTGAAATACTGGTGGAAGCGCTCAAAGTTCACCTGCCAGTAAATCCCCTCATCCCCGTGAGTCTGAGCATCCAAGGTGAGGAGAGAAACGTTAGCATCCTATGCATTTAATATAGTTAGATTAACAAACATTTTCCTAACCTCTGGGTCCATTTTTGCTCGTTTTGCATTTCTTTGATCCTCTCCTTCCTCGCTGGCGAGCGGGCGTTTGCCCCGGCCTATGAGTTTCACCTGAGGAACCGTGTAGCAGTCGGGGAAGCTTTCCGGCGTGGGCGCGGCGCTGCTGACGGGAGCGGCAGGAGTCAAAGCAGCAGTCTGACTTCCACCTGTCGCTCCTGCTGCTGGAGGACAGCGCTGAAGAAAATGAGTCTCTACCAGTTTGGAAAAGGTGGTGGACACTTCACCATAATCCATGCTTGACCCCTCTGTTTTAAAAAAAACATCAAATTAATTATTCTTTACAACAATAACCTCTAGTAGATTTTTTAAGATTCTTTTGAAAAAATCCTTTCAGAAAACAGATCATCTTCTTTTATGGACAGGTTGACTGAGACGCTCACCCTCCATATTCTGAGTTAAACGGTCTGCCACCGTCTTCACTGTGCTGCTCATCGTCATGTGACCTCTCTGCAGCAGCTCCTCTATGATGATCTCACCCGTGTCGCCGTACAGCGTTTTGGCTGTGTAAATGTAACGCGGGTAGCGCAGGATTCTCAGCATCCGGTCGCAGTGAGCTCGATATTCTGTGGGGCTCCCCGGTCCTTTCCGACCTTGGATGAATGAACAGGCTCCATGTTGCAGAAGAACACACACAGACTTCTTTACCTTAAAGAAAAAAAAGGATCTGTTACATAATCATCACTTGACTTCACTGTATTTTAGTAACAAAAACTGATTATCAATCAACAATATTAGATGCTAATACAAGTGAAAGAATAGAGAGAAAAAGAGTGGCAGAACTTAATTATCCCAAACTTTAAAAATATGAAAATATATTTACTGAATATTAGTTTGCTTTGTTTCTCTTATTGTACAAATACACATTAATGCAGAACAAAAATACAATATTTGTCATAAAATGCTTTGATTAAATGCAAAATAATCAATTTTTTAATTCATTTTTTGAAGAACATGTGACTACAGCTAATGCTACCTCAAGAACAGACAAAAGCCTCAACCCACCAGATCCACTGACAAGCCGGTTTCATGCACGATGGCTCTTAAGTTTTGCGTTCCACTTTTGAGCAGATTTCTTCCCACTTTCTCCACGACCTCTCCAAAATGCTCCTGCAGCAGAAGACCACACAGACGTACCTCCTGGGCCGTCATCTGCACAAACACACCAACAGTTTCATGAAAATCACCCAACTAAAAGTATGAGTAAGGGTGTAATGATTAACAGATGAATCGATTTATTGATCTAACATCCAAACAGATCAATCTATCTATTATACGTTGTTCATCAAATCAAACTATGCCATTATAAAATTGTTTCAAAATTAAACCAATTGATTATAATTAATATTGTTAAAAAAAAAACAATTTGGAATTGAATTTGAAGATGGCCTGGATTAAATTTAGTTGAACTGGATAGTTCAAAATGAACCAATCTCAACTATGAATTGCATTAGCAACCACAAATTATGCAATGAATCAAAGTGTTGTTTAAATGAATTGTTAAAGCCCTATTTTTTTAGCACAGAATGTTTATGACAAAAGCTTTTAACAAAGAATTTAACATCAGTCCAAGATAATGCAAACCCCTGAGTTTAGAGATTTTTTTTTTTTTAACCGGTAATAAACATTGAACTTACTTTAAAATCTTAAATGCTTTTTTTTTTTTACGTCTAATGATTATCTTCACAATATATTGAATTTTGACACAAAAACATGCAATTTCCTTACCAATAATGTTGACAGAGTCATCCCCCTTTTCTATTTTTCATTTTAGAGAACCAAATCTTTCTGGTTTGATTTGCAGCACTTGTTAACTTGTAATAATAAAATTTGGTTTGTTTTTATAAACAGCGGGGATGCTGGGTAATTGGTTCATTTTAAACTAAGGGGAGAAAATAATAAATAGTTGCCCAAATACTTTTTAAAAAATATTTTACCTACCATAGCTACAGTTTACACAAAATTGTAGTATGCTTTTATTTTATTTTAGCCTTTCAACAAACACACGTAAAGTTATGGCCATCATGTTACCCCTATATATCTCGCATATGAAGTAAAAAATAATGATCATAACTTTTTCAGGTTTTTTTTAAGGCTTATAGCAGTAAAAATCTATAAGTTACACCAGTCATTACAGTAGTTTCTCTCTTCTTAGCATTTCACAGTAGGCCTACGTCTCTTTGGAAGGGCAGTTCAACAGTTGTTCAAATCCCTTTATCTTTTAGCAAAACTACAATTGCATGCTGTGAATTTATAAAATAATCTCCGAATATTTGCTGGTATTTTCTCCACAAACCTCCTTGGTTGCAGATCTCGCCTCTAAAGCAGACTACGTGCAGGTGGTTTAGCACATGCTGCTAGTCGATGACAACAAACAGACACTTCCGCTCCCGGTTTTTTACGTGCTGTGATTCGACAGCAGTGCCGCGGTGCATGCCGGGCTGGGGGCGGACAGCTCCCTTCAGTTAGTGGAGGACCGACGTCAGTGTTTGTGCTGCTCCGGGAAGATGGCGGAGGCTGCGGCTGTTCCCTCGCATCGGTTTTTCTGTCACTGTTGTAAGGGAGAAGTAAATCCCAAACTCCCGGTAAGTCGTGATGTTTTTGTTATTCGGTCGTTTTGTTTTGTATGTGACTCGCGGCTGACAAGACTGCCTTCCGGGTGCTAGCTGTTTGTTTCGGCTGTTGGCTACAGCTAAACCCCTTGTAGCCCATTAGCATATAGCAGCGTTTGTTGTTGTTAAGTCAGTAAAGAAACTCTGGTTAGTCGTTTTAGTGGGAAATCGGCCACTCTAAAAATGAACGAAAGTAGTTTTTAGTTTTTCGCGCGTGTTTAAAATAGTTACGTTAAATCTATGTGCTTCAAAGTAGGAGTTAGGTGCTTGGTGAATGTTTTCGAGCAAAACAGCCGAAACATAAGAGTGGATCTTTGAGCTATCACCCAAAGCCTCGTATATGTCATTAACGAAACAGATTTTCTGTTGTTATTGTTATTAATTCTACTTTTTGTTCCTGTTAACAGCAGTGCCAGTGTAAGCAGGGGAATTTTCGATGGATTTTAGACGATGTGGCTTACTTTCAGTTTTAGATTCAAACGTAACAGTAGTATCAGCAGATGAGGCGTTTAAATGACCTACAGCTTTACAAATGTTTTACATTGTTTTACAACCGTACAGTCTTTGTTGTTTCTTGTTTTTGTTTTTTAATTGTCTGTGGTGTTTGTTTTGTGTTCTTGAAACAAATGCTGGTTTGTGACCAAAAAAATGGGCATAACATTTTTTTTATCAGTAAAAAAAACATCACTAGTAAAATGTCCAATAGTTATTTCGGTCCTTAAATGCAGCAAGTTTATATTTACGTCGATTCTTTTGGTGGTACATCGATTCTTTTGGTGGGTCAAAATATACTCACTAAAAAGAATTCTTTGAAATAATAATTTAATAATAATAATAATAAATATGTTATAATCTTTTACAATTACGCTCACAATTTAGTCAAATGGCTTATTTATTTATATAAAAAATATGGAATTTTTGTGTTAGATGATAATAATATTTCATTTCTGACCTATACTTTCTTAGGAAAAATGGGACCAAAAAAATAGACAAAACACTTAAATTTAATTT
>NC_050527.1:7764874-7768693 GCF_002922805.2 Oryzias melastigma
AGCAAATATTTGAAAAATAAACTCTGAATTTAAGAAAAAAAAACTGTATTAGATTGTGTTTAGATTTAGGCTGAAAGTTTTCACTAAAATTTGCAACTTGTTTGCATGTATTAGTTTGAAAGGGAGATCAAGGATACTTGGATTCAGTGTGTCATAAAGGAAAACGAACATCTTAATGTCTATTTGCTCAATCGACCAGTGAACTGGAAACATACTATTGTGACTCTTGCACCCTCTTTGCTTGTAGAGTTGTAATATTGGGTCACTAATAGTGGATCTGATCACTTGTCTCCTGTTTTGAATCAAACAACTGCAAAGATAATTTGAAACATTTATTAACCCAAAAATATAAAGCAAACAAAAGAATAGAATATTTACCGATTATAAGTCATTTTATGTTGTTTAGAGTTTTGTAAACAAATCTTAACTCAAAAGCATTGGCCAAAAAAATTCTATTTATTTTTTTATTCTATGTTTTTTTTAAGGATGTTTGTGAATCTCACACTTATCATTAGCACTCTAAATTTATAAAAATCAAAAGAAACTATTGTTATGACCCACTTCTTCATTGTACTAGTAGTATACAGCAGGTATTGCTGTAAACCGCTCACAACTTTGTTTTTCTACTAAGTGGCCTCAATCCTGTTCCCATGAGTGAAAAGCTCTATCTTTAAATGAGAGGACAACATATGATCCATCCTGCTGCAAAAGCTGCTGCTTGTGTTTGCTCCAAGCTGTCATGCTGGTTTTAAACTCCCTCCCCCTTAAGGTGTGGTTGGCAGACCAGCTCTACCTCTTTGGTTGCATTCATACCTTCAAACACTAAATGAAAGTAAGCATTTATGTTTTGAAGTAGTCAATTAAAAAAAAAACAAAAAAAATTACTTTATTTAGTATCACAACGTGTTTGGTTTATTATCAAATTAATATAACACAAGCACATAAATGGTTTGGCTCATGTAAAACATGGTTGCACATCCTTTAAAAATGTTTATTTTTTACATTGTAAACAATTGAACGCACATTTAACAAGAAAATCTGAATTTTTACAAACAGGAGTACTTACAACATGATGTTGTCATCTTATACATTTGTGTATATATATCTATTGTCATCATTTAACTATTTATTAGTTATGTTGTGTTTGGCTTCTTTTTAATAGGGTGTACATTAAATGTAAAACCAAGTATTTACATCTAAAATTATTATTATTATTTTTTTTTAGAGGTGCTGAAACCTAATTGAAACTGGAAAAAATAGTTGGATGTTTTTGCAGCCTTCATAAATATAATTTCTTTCAGGAATACATCTGTCCAAGATGTGATTCAGGTTTCATAGAGGAAGTAACAGAGGATTCCAGGTGAGAGACTTCTGCTGTTCTGTCTCTCCATGCATCTCGTATTGTTGATCTGGAACAGGACTTTCAAATCAAATACATTTCTGTTGTTCTGTCGGTAAACTCTTCATTGAATTTTGTTCCAGCCTGACCTTTTACTTGATCAGTTTAGTGTGTTTATTAAGATTTTGCCCCTCCCCTTTTTGTGTTGTTTCCGTTAGTCTTCTAGACGGAGGTGCAAATGGAATAGATGACACAGCCACACAGTTTGCAGAGGTAAGTTTGGCTCTGATCATTTTTAAATATTGAATAATTTTATTATTTTTTTAAATTTTTTTTCCCCTTCCCTTGTTTTTGTCTTTCCATCTCCTTTTCCATAACTAATTGTCACTCCTTACATCTCTGCAGCTGTGGCACCTCCTGTTATTGGAGAGGCCGTTTACAACAGACAGTGACACTCCTGACTCTGAGCCTCGGCTCCCCGGCAGTCGTTTGGGGAGTTTTGGGGACTTCGGAGGACTGGGAGGTGGACCGATCGGGGGATCAGTTCCAGCCGGCCTCGGGGGGCAGATGGGCGGCCTGTTAGGAGCCAACGAACACTTTGGACCCGGCCGCCCACCTCGCCTGCACAGCCAGAGGAGATACCGGTTCAGAGGCAGCAGCAGACCAGAGCGCTCACCTGCTGTGGAGGGGTAAATTATCATTGAACTTCTATTCAGTCTTTGACCACACGACATACATGTTTCCTCTTTGTTTTGAGCCACAGTGACCTGCACTGGCTCTGATGTGGCCACTATAGTTGATTGTGGCTGCTGAAGTCAGTCATGTTGTGCTCCCACCAGACGGGCTGTGTTACGTTCCATAAGTGGTCTGGTACTGCACACTATAAATAAGCGACTGGTCTATTTTGGACAGAAGCCTCATCAGTCACCACAGACTGTTTGCTTCTCAAGATAAAGCAACCTGTTTAGACTCTTGATTGTAAATTGCATCTCTACTTTTAAGAAATCATTGAGTCAAAAAAAATCCAGCAGCGCGGATTTGATGTTTTCTTGAACGGTTTAGATTAGTAGTCCACAACCTGAGACTCCGGATCCACATGTGGCTGTCTGGTTAAAGAAACATAACATGTTTTTAATTGTAAAAAGTAACATTTTGCGACTACAAGGTGCTTCAAGCTAAACTTAACAATCAAATAAGTCAAATTTTATTCACAAAAATTTGAGGGACAGTACGCATCACACCCCAAGGCTCCTGAATACATTACCCACAATGCTCTGCAATTCCATCCAGCAGTGCGGCTTTGTTTACCAAAGTCGTACTAAAACATTTACACTGATTTTTAAGTGTTATGTTCTACAAAGAATTAATTGAAGGTCAGTAAGCGCAATCAGAATCCATATTTAAGACGGACTGGATTATAAGGAATATTTGTTACTATTTTTAAAAGAAATTCAAGGTTTTCAAGTATAAATTATGCTCCAAAAAACTGGGGAGGGTCATTTAGTGATTCAAATTTATGTACATTTACACATTTCTGGCTGAGATGCACCACATATGGTACAATAAACTGTATTATTTTTTTTTCACTGCTAAATTTAACTTATCTTTACTCACCTATTACTTTTACTATAGTTTCTGCATCGAGATTAGCGCTGGGAATTACTGCGTACCTCACCATACGCGATATATGGCTCACAATTTCAATGATATTGGATACTGCAATAATTGGTAAAAAAAAAAGTAATCTCAAATAACTCGTATTATATAGAAGAACAAATATTTTTCAGGAAAATATATACCAATATTTATTTTTTTTATCTTGAACACAATTATAATAAAGAACATGAACAGCAGTGCTACTACTTAGCTCAAAGTTGTTGTAAACAACGGAAAGAAAATTAAATAATTCAAGTAGCTGCCAAACATGTTGGGGTCTGCGACAGCCACTCTTACTATCTGCCTCCAAAGGAACTTCTCACCAAAGGATGACGAATGTAAGGTTTTTCAGCCTCTTCAAACAAAAATAAAAGATTGATACTTGGTGATCATCAATCGCTGGACTATATATTGCAATATCGATATTTTAGCACACCCCTAATTGAGATGGTCCTCTATGGTACAGAGTGTCTTTTATTTTGTAAGGAACTCATGTGAATCTCTGTCAAGAGTTTGTGTTTTGTTCATGACAAAAAAAACTGTTCATTTCTATTTATCATATAGTAACAATAACGTATATAATAAATCCATGTCTTATTATTCTAAAGTTTGAAGTAAACTTTGTGGTTCACAGGGTTGTGGTCTTTAAGTGTTGAAGGTTGCAGACTCATAGTTTAGATGATCCTTGAGATCTTTGGAGTTCAGTATTCCCGGGTTTATCACAGGAGTTTTGTTCTTATGCTGTCCATGTTTTCTGTGGTGTGTCAACTACTGTAATGAAGTTCCAAAAATGATTGATTGATTTATAATGGCCTACAGCCAAT
>NC_050527.1:7768725-7784630 GCF_002922805.2 Oryzias melastigma
TCTACAGCCAATGACGCACTGTTTAAAAAAGAAATAAATAAAAAAAGCATACACTAAAAAAATCTGCGAGACTGCAAAAAATGAACTATTATTACCAGGAACCACTGTAGAGGAATCCTTTTACTGTTGGGGGTGGAAAGTAAAGCAATATTCAGAGATGTTTAATAAAAAGTAGTCATGAGGGGTTTTCTGAACATTCAATTGCCGCTCTTCTTGTTGGTTTTAATTTGTGCTTTTGTTTGTCAGGATTGTACAACAGTTTCTTGCTGGTCTTTTTGCCAACTCTGGAGTGCCTGGCTCACCTCCCCTGTCATGGTAAGTAATGTTACGCTACGATTACCATACAGTGGTACAAATACTTCTTTTCTCTTCACTCTTGGTGTCCCTGATCTCTTTCAGGACAGGGATGCTGCACTCCAACCCCGGGGATTACGCATGGGGGCAAGGAGGGTTAGATGCAGTGATAACACAGGTAAACCACAGTTTTCTTTTACACGTGTGTCACTTTTTAACAGTTCAGTTTACACATGTGTCATTGTAGTTACTAGGTCAGCTGGAGAACACAGGACCTCCTCCAGCTGAGAAAGAAAAAATCTCTTCACTCCCAACTGTCAATATATCTCAGGAACAAGCAGGTAGATCACAACTCAGCACCAGCTTTCACTTTTTCAATTCATTGTTTTGTTGTTGTGATGTACAAACAACGTCGCTGACACGATCTGAAAACAACTTCAGTTTCTTAATACGTTTGTTCAATTTGATAAATCACCAAACAGCTATAATTTAAAGGATAAAAACAAACCAGACTCTTCTAGCCTTTTGTTGCATCACCATCAGCTGTAAATCTAGCAAATCTGCAAATTAGGTTCTCCAAAGCAGCACATGTGAGGCCTGTCCACAGTTCTCCAGAGACTATCTGCATGATCTAGAGGAGAATGGATATGTCATGTGGTCAGATGAAACTGAAATGAAACTCTTTGATTTAAAAAAAAAAAAAACTTTCTGTGTTTAGAGGGGAAAATTGCATAGTTGAAACCCAATACCCACTGTGAAACATGGGGGTGGAAACATTATGGTTTGGGTCTACTTTTTTGTCAAGAGACAGGACAACTGATCCATAATAATGAAAGTATGAATGGAGCTATGTATGGTGAATTTTGGGGAAATAAAAACCTTCTATCTGTGGTGGCATTGACAATGAAATTTCTGGATCTTCCATCATGCCAATCCAAACACAACACCCGTAATACAAAGGAGTCGATTCATATAAAGCACTTCAAGGTTCTGGAGTGACCTAGCCATTCTTTGGACCTCAATACAATAGAGAATCTGAGGAGATGAAAGTCCTTGTTGCTCAGCAACAACCCCAAACTATCAAAACTCCTGAGAAGATCTTCATGGAAGAATGAACCAAAATAGCAGCTGCAGTGCAAACCTGGTGAAGACCTACAGGAAACCTTTGACCTCTGTCATCAACAGCCGGGGTTACATTAAAGTATTGATGTCAACTTGTGTCTGCTCCATTATACCCAAAAAAATCTTTAAAAATCAATGTGATTTCCTGTATCCATGACGACCGTTACAGACCTCATCATTTTAAGTGGGTCTGACAAATACTTCTTTACTTCACTGTACTTGTTATGGATATGATTTATCTTTTAAAATAGATTTTAAAGACCCACACCAATAAAAATGTGTTGAGATGTTCTTGTAGCATTTATTTTTTCTCACGATGGAGGACATATATAATGAAAACTAAGATTTCTGAGTAGTTCTTTATTCAGATTGTTGCTGTTTGAAAAAGCTCATAGTTGTTGCATAGAAACTACTTTTTTTTTGCTTTACTTACATTTTTATTTCCAGTTAAAGACATGATGTATTTTGTTTGAGGTCAGATTAGTTAATATGTAAGTTAACATCTTTATTAAATCATCTGCAGATTGCTGTATGGAGTGTCCAGTGTGCAAAGAGGACTTCACGGTGGGAGAGCCTGTCAGAAAACTACCCTGCAATCACTTCTTTCATTCAGACTGTATAGTACCATGGCTGGAAATGGTGAGTCACAAACATGAAAGCTTTGAATGTGCATTGATTAAACAGTACAATTTTTGAGAAAATAAAATCAGGATTTGAAAAAACAAATATATATACAAGTCAACGTTTTTCAGATATCTGTGATTAAAAATAGATTTTTTTGTTGTAATTGGTTAAAAGATTATTAAAAATCTGTCAGAAATAGTTTATTGTATCCGTTTCAAAAATTCATCTTAACCAATAAACAGAAAATAAAAAATGAGCCGAGCATCTCTGCAACTCCTCCCTGGAGTCTGTCGGGTAACAAAGCATCAGTCAGTGTCAAATATTTAATAAAAATGTCAACACATACATGAAGCAGAGGAAGTAACCTTCAGTGTTGAAATAAATAGTTTCTCTGTCATTAAATAACAACAAGTCCAAGTCCTGACTTTGATTAAATCCAAGCAATAAAGTAAGTGTCATAAACAATGCATCAAATGAACTTCTTTGTCATAAAGTTAACACTGAATGAATGAATGTGTGCAGAACTGAACCGCTGCTGATGTTGTTTGGGTTGTTGACACGGGCCTCTATGGTCACATGACTATCAGTTACATGAGAGGTCAGAGGTCAGATCTTGTCTGGCTCAACTTTAGTATTGAATGTCTGAGTTTAATATTTAAAGTATTCATGTATGCATGAATTGCGTACATTTATATGAGGTTTAGTTTATAAATCTACATTTTAAAGGTGTGTTTTATTAATTGTTTTACCTTTTAGGAAATATTTATTGTTTAAAACTTTTAAGATTTAATTCAAACACCTTAATATGTCAGATTTCTTTTTATTTTCTGCTTGACTTGGTCATACATTATCAGTGTTTCTTTATCTGTTATATAAAGAAGTGTGATTACTGTGTTAAAGGGTAACACAACAGAACAGTTTGGAGGCTGGCTCCTCTCTCAGCTCAAATTTAAAAAATGGAGGGGCCTCTGGCGCCGTTCAAGATGGCGCCAGAAACAATCTCTAGCCGGAAGTGAAAGTTTTGCAACTTAAAGCAGAAATGTCCTAAACTTTAGGAAACCCTTTCAAAAGTGATATTTTAAAAGCTTTTCAGAACTATCAGCTTTTAAGCTTGTAAATGTGAATAAACTTTAACCGTTGAGCAGTTTAATGTTCAAGATGAGCTTCAAATGGGACAGAGAACGTTTCGGTTGAGGACTTTCAGCCAATGATTTCGGGCGCACAATTGCATTTTTTTTTTTTTTTGCGGCCTGCTCCAGCAAAGAGAGGGACTTCCGGCTATTAATTTTCGAGCTCCATATTTTTCCTCTGTGGCCAGATTATCTTGAAAAAACGGGGCAGCTGAGCGTAGGAGGTGTGGTTTGGATCTGTGATTGACTGAGGTTAGCTTGAGGTAACGTCACTCTGTGACTTCAATATGGAGACTGGTACAGAGCAGTATTTCCACAGAACTTTCTTTAGAGGATTTCTCTCCTCCACCTGATCGCGAGGCAGACGCTCATGATCCAGACCAGAGGTCTGCAAACTTCGATTCTGAAAGAATCATTTGGTCCAGTTTCTTACAGACCAAAACCAATTAAGAGCCACAAAGTCAATGTTTAGAAAAATGCACTTTATCTATGTTTTTGTAGCCATTTATTTATATAAAATATATTTTAAATAATTATAATAATTGAATTAATATAATTGCTTTTCTACAACCAATTTAACTTCTTTTATTTTTGACAGCAGCACATAAGTTCCCTTAAAAATAAACCAAACTATGTCAAATAAGCAAAAAAGTCAAATCAAACATGTTATTTTCTATTTTAGGGACTTTGGTGGGTTCTATCCATTTCATCCTTTTTGCTATTGAATATAAACAGGATAACACTTGAGTATAATGTATTTTTTTTTAATAAATCTATATGTACTCTAATAATAAATCACTCTCACTATTATTTTTCTCAGTTATATGACATGTTAAATTTTAAAATTACAAAACTTGATAAAGGAAAATAAATTAACTATAAACATATTATTTATGGAAATTGTTAGCATTTTAATTCAAAGCCAAAGAGCCACAATGGAGGGATGAAGGAGCCGCATAAAGGAGAACAGTGTCTGAGTGGTAAAATGAAGCTAGCATCATAGCTGATAAAGGCTAACGTATTAAGCAAACAATCCCAAATGAAACGTTCATCCTTCCAAGTCCACTGGAAAGTGGTTCAAGCCAGTAGATATTTGACAACTGAAGGGAAAACGCCTACGAACCATGCTATAGCTGACACGATAACGACCGACTGTTACAGAATCAAAGATGGGCGTGGGATGTGGGACATACACCAATTGACCAACCACAAAAATCGACTGTAATTCCTCGTTTCAACCTGTAGGGGGCAGCACACAAAGTCTCAGACTATAATTTTAGAAATCAAACCATTTTTTCTTAAATTGTCAAAAATGTGGCAAGAATCAACAGACAGCACTTTTAAAGCCCCATTTATAGAGGTCAAAAGACAAAACAAGTCGATTTACTGTTTGGTTGCCCTTTAAGGAAGGATGTTTTTGGGTTCAAATTCCTCTCGTATATAGCAGAAAACATCAGTGAGTTAATGTTCACTTTTTTTATCCTAATGTGTGTGCAGCACGACACGTGTCCGGTGTGTAGGATGAGTTTGAGTGGAGAAGACAGCAGCCAGCCCCAGTCAGAGTCCCCGTCGCTCCCCACGGACCCCCGCACACAGGAGAGATGGTCTTTCTGAGACAGCCGTCCCACCAACATGCTCCTCACTTCCCTTTTGTTCATCTCTTTCAATCATTTCACTCTGACCTTTTTGTACTTTTTATTTTCTATTTTTAATGCTCTCCTCAAGTCATGTTCTTTACAGATGTCTTAATAATGCATTACGGTTCGTCGAATCCCTTTTGACGAACCCACTTAGCTCATTTTATCTGTTTCTACCGCTAAATCAAACCACAACTTTGTTTAAATATACAACGCTCATCACTATGAGTAAAGAAAAAAGCCAGATTTGATATCAAACAGCATGAACTGTCTTCACACACATCTAATGAAGCCTGCAGCTGAGCCTCGACCGGTGGGACGATTCCACAACACCTCACGCTCAAACTGAACTCGGTGATGTGCTTTGTTTCATTTAAAAAAAAAAAAAAGTTCCAGTTTCTGTATCGACAACACTTTTGACTCTTTGATATTTGGGAAGAAATGACAGGAAGGGAGTCGTTGAAACCTTCCAGAACGTTCCAAATCCGCACCAGCGAGGGGGCGAAATCCTTCCTCCTCTTATCTGATCTCATCCGATCTTTCAAGTTCCACCGCTCCCACTTTTTCTAGTGTATATATTACGAAGAGATGGCATTCCTCTGTCATTTTATTCTTCAGTTTGACCTCAACTTCACATTTTTATCACTTAACCTTTTTGATGTAAATAATTTTAGTCCAGCCAATTTAAGGTTTGCAGAGTAAAGAAACAAAGTGGAGAACGGAGATGCAAATGTGAAATACCTGGTTATCGAGCTGTATATTATATATATGAAAAATGTCTATGATGTTAATAAATTGACAAACTAATGGTTTACTTTTATTGCTCACGTTGTGTTCAATACAATCATTTTTGAAGCATTTTTTGTTTTCAAAAATCAAACAATTAGAAATTCTGTACATCACTGCAGTGAAATGATTTTGGCCATTATTTAAATAAAAAATATATTATGATTCTTGTGCAAAATCAAATTAAAGCTTAGAAGAACATGAATTAAAGTAAAGTAGATCTTTTTTTTTTCCTGAGGGTTAACGCGTGTTCCAGGCGAGAGTGAGTATGGAGTGAGCCGGAGCGGTGCAGGGAATGTAGCCCACAGCCGGATCCCACACTTCAAACTGGATTTCGGACGAAGCCCTGCCCAACACACAAAAAAACAGTTCAGTTTTTATCTCTTAAAGTCCCCCCACAACAGGAGTCTGCAACCTTCAACTCTGAAAGAGCCATTTGGGTTGATTTCTAACTGCCTACAACCCAGTAGGATCCACAAAGTCTCCCTAAATCCTTAAAAAAATAACAATTATTTGTATTTATGCTGTTGTTACAATGATAAGCATAAATGAACTGTTCGTTTTCCATGAATAAAACACAAATATTAAAAGAAAATAGACTTTTTTTAACTTTTGACAGAAGTTCCTTTCAAAATAAAAGACACCCTGTCACATATGATCCTCTTAATGCAGTAAAAGTAGTAGTGGCAAGTGTAATATTAGCACTGAATAAAGAAAAATATGGAATTTCACTTTTGTTGGTGCATCTCTGCCAGAAATATAAATCTAACAAAAACCAAAATGAAATCTGAGCTTATTAATATGCCATATTTTTCAAACACATACAAAAAAAAGAAAATGTACTTTATAATACGATAATAGTAGATGTGCCTAATGACATCCATTGATTTTTTTTATTTTTTATTTTTTTGTAGTACAGGACAGGATGCACAAAAATGTGTCAAAATGTTGCAGTTTACCTTGTGACACGCACTCTTTAAACCAGTTTGAGTTAGTTTTTATTCCATCCTTTACTATTTTCTCACTTTTTACTTTATGGTTACCTCTTAACATTTATAATTGTTTTTAATTTTTCTTTAATAAAAGAGCTCCTGCCCTATACATTTTTTTTAATAAAAAAAAAAAAAAACGTTCCCATTAGTGTTTTAATTATGATTATGAAGTTTTTAACCAAATTCCCACAACCTAAATGTCTTAAAAAGCCATTTTTCATGTTGATCTGAAGCTTCTATTTCTAAAATCTCCTCTGAGGGGGCGTGGCTTATCATCTCCACTGAACGGTGGGGACTTTAAACCCTTTAACATCAGAGCTCTAGTGGTTATGGTCTTTAAATTACTGCTACTTTTCAACGGATCACCATCATTCCAGTAGATTTTGAAGGAGAAAAGCGGCGAGAGTGAGACTTTGATCGCGTTAACGGTTATAATTTTACAGTTTGTCAAAGATTTATCGTTTAAGGTGTTGAAGAATCCTACTTGTTGAGTACGATGAGAACCACAGAGCTGTCCGGTCTGACGAAGGCCGAGTACCCCAGCTCCGTCTTCCCACTGGGAGACACGCCCACTCTCTGAGACTCCTCCCACAGGAACTTGCTGTGGAAACATGGAGGATTTGATGAAAGCGAGATCCTGGAAAGCGATCCGTTCAAAGTCCAAACTACCTGAAGTGAGCCATGCTGTAAAAAGAAGGCTGTTTATAGAAGACGTCCCGCTTTGCGTCCACCACGATTGGGCTGTCCACAAAGTTTTTCACCCAGTTCGGTCCACCAGTCGGGTCCAGTGCGAGATTCCAGTCGGTCCAGCCGACAACGTGGTGGTTTAAGTCCTGAAATGGGAAAATGGCGCCCACATTTTTAAAAATCTAAAGACTAAAGTTTCACAAATTCAGTCTTTATTCATGCAAAACTAGACTGAAAGGAAACACAAAAACACCAGTTCCAGCTTGTTTTGCTTCCCTGCAGGGGCGTTCTGAAGTGCAACATGGTGCAGCTTGTAAGCAGCATGGAGGCAGGTGACTCACCTTTCCAGAACAGCTCTCAGCATGTCAGCCTCACATCTGCTGCACTCAACCAGCTAAAGATGAGGCAATCTCACCTCTATAATGTCGTGAGCGTACTGTTCAGCTCTGTTCCAGCTGCCCAGCTTCACTCCTCTGTCAGGTGAGATCCAGCCAGCGCACGCCTCGGTGCCGAACAGGTAATACTCCGGATAGAGTTGATGAGTCATCCCTAAGCTGATATCTGCTGGGACCAAACTGTCCATGTACCAGTGGACCGCCACGCCGTGGATGTATCGACCAGCATGAACGTCGTTTAGGACCTGAAGAAGAAAAACAACATTTAGAATTTTTTAGGACCCTCAGTCTGGATAAAACAAACTACAGCACAAATACAGCAGGGGTTTCGAACTCATACAAGGGGCCAAAATCCAAAACACACCTTAGGTCGCGGGCCAAACAGGATAAACATTTATTGAACACTCTAAAACTATAGTTTTAAAACTTACAAAAAGTAACTTTTTAACATAATTTTGAACTAGATATATAGCATTACCTGCAATAATGCTAGTGTGAATGCTGTAAGTTGAATTTGGCCCCTGAAGATACTAATGCTGATAGCTGAAGATGCTGAAATCAATAGATAAAAACCCTGAAGCTAACAGCTAAAGAATGCTGAAGCTAATAGCCAGCTAAAATATTAGCTAAATGCCAAATTAGCCTAAAAACAAACAAACAAAAAAAATGTAGGTTTGCCAAAACAGCTAGCATATGGCTGAAATATTAGCTAAACTCCAAAACAGCCTAAAAAATGGAAAAAGCCTAAATTAGCCAAAACAGCTAGCATGTTGCTAAAATTTTAGCTAAGGTCCTAAATAGCCTAAAAAAATATTGCCAAAATAGTGCAAATAGCTAGCAGAATGCTAATTTTTGAAACTTTAAAACTGTAACTTTTCAACATAATTATGACTAATAAAAAGGCAGGAATATTATTCCAGAATAAATCAACGTAAACCTTCAATATTCATCCCGGCCGGATCCGGCCCCCGGGCCTTGACTTTGATACATGTGCTATACAGTGTTAAAAAGTAATATTTTCTTTAAAAGAAAATTCTTTTGTTTCACAAAAATAATTACTTATTCATAAAAAAGGTGTTCATTTAAGTAAAAAAACTATTACTTAAGGCCAAAACCTCCTTTTAATGACGCCCTCTGATGAATTTTTTTTTTTTTGTGTTTTTAACAACTTTTTGCTGTAGCATTTTTGTATATTCAAAAAAGGGCTTAAATTGGAATATTTTAGTATTAATCTATTCATATTTTTGTGAATCAAGACCAGATTAAAACATATTTGGAAAACATTTTTTGAAAAACATTTATAATTTCTATTTCAAGTGAGCAATTATTGTTGCTAGGCAGATCAGTTGTAGGACAAATCTTGCAGAAATGTTTTATTTCTGTTTTTTAACAATGGAAGTGTCTCTTTTGTGAGTAACAAACCAGTCTAGACTGAGCATTACATCATTCCTCAAGTTGATTCCTATCAGCTGAGCTATTCTCTATCAGCTTTTAGCTGATCTCCAATGATTTAACCTTTTCACCATAAAATGTATATTTATAAGCTTGATTGTATCACATATTTTGGTCCTGTTTAAATTAAAAAAACAGAAAAAAATCCTCTCCTTGCTTTTCTATTTTTACTGGTTTCTTTTAGAGATCTCACACCTCCAGCACCAGTGTTACTGCAGGTAAAAAGAAACTGTCAGGCACAACCTTCCCACGACTTTCTCCTTGTCCCTGCACTCACCACTTTGGCCCAGTAAGGAAGCAGCAGGCGGCTGTCATCCAGCAGGAGGACGTGAGTGTGTGGGTACGCAGAGGCGTGCAGGGCGGGGCCCAGGTCCAGAGCCACCCAGTCCCTCTGCTCTTCTGCAGTGAAACCCAGAGCCTGGAAGCTGCAATGACAGAGACCGTCCTCAGACTCCTGCAGCATTAAAAACAAAGCAAAGGCAAATATTTCCCGGTCTAAAAATCCCCAATAAACCCCGAAGACTCCAGACCTGTAGTTCGTCATCCGTCCTGCAGAGGGCTCATTTCCAGTAGTCACAGCCCAGAAGGTGAGGTTATATTTAGCATACTCCTCCAGGAATCTATGATGATGAATTAAAGCACTCATCAGAACACATTTATCTTATGTGTATGCACCTGCACTTTAAAGTCACCTGATATAGTACTGAGCCCATGTTTTATGCTCCTTCCCTCCAGGCTGGCCCTTCAGGGAGCCTTTTCCTATGAGGGCGCCGTTAGTTTTCATCCAGCTGGGGGCGCTCCAAGCACTAGCCAAGAGGGAGAGGGGCAGAGGAGATAAGGCCTGCGCACGCTGCAGGAGAGGGATCTGAAACCAGGAGGAAAGAAAAAATAAATAAATAAAAGGAAGAAGTGATTATAGAGACTTGAGTTTATGCATAAAAGAGAAGAGAGGGACACCTTCATGTGAATGTCCTCAGGGGCCAAGGTGAAATTTTCCAGGTTGTAGTCTCCAGGTGTGTCAGCGTAGGTGTAGAGGCGGGTGGAGAAGTCACAGCTGGCCATGGGGACGCGCACGACCGTATAGCCGATGCCTACGACAAAGGAAAGCTATATGCTTCAATCATAAATCGGAGGAAAGATGTGAGGAAAGTTACAGCAAATCACACTTTTAAAGACCCACTCCAATGAAAATCCTGTTTTTAGCATGTTTTGTGGGATTTTTGTTAAATATATGAAGAAATTTAAGCTAAAAAAATGCATTTTTTTTAATAAGGAGCAGGAGGGAAATGTTGATAGAAAAAGCTTGTAGCAGTGATGTAGAAACTACAACGACAAGCCACAAGATCCCTGCTCTGCTCCATTCTGATGAGATCCATTAACGTCTTCGTTTTCCTCGTACAAATTAGGGTCAAAAACGGTACAGCCTGATTGCTACTATATTGCTCACCGCTTGAGTTGCACCCGTAATATTAGAGGAGCAGTAAGCTAGCAAGGGAGAGTATTAAAAAGTAGGGCTGGGTATTAACTATAATTTACAGAAAAGATTCAATTCGATTCACAAAAGACATTTTTGTTTTATTCTTTCAATTTGTCTACTCAATTCAATTTTGAGTTTACACATTTATACACATTTGTTTAAAAATCCATTAATAATCTACTCTGAGTTTTGAATATATTTCTATTAATCTGATAAAGTTCACTGTAAAATGTATTAGTGAATAATAAGATTGTTAATAGCATACAGTGTTACATTCTCAAAAGGAGAAGTTCTAACAAAAATGTTCAGATCAGTAACATTTGTAAAGATTGTTCTGCTTCTCCTGGAGGGCGTTCCAGTTTGGCCACTAGGTGGCGATCACGCTATAGCAGCTCACCTTACTCCAGAAGAAGTAGAAATTTTGAGCAAAAGACTGTGCTTTGGACCACAAATGGTTACTTTAAAAAAATGTTTCCTTAAAAGAGTTTGGAAAATTCATGCCTGACATTGTATAAAGATGTTCATTTAGTCAGCAATATATGTTTACATCGACAAATCATTAGCATTAGCCGTCCTAAGGGAAATTCCATTAAACGTTAGCATCAAGCTAGCTGACTTTAGCTTTATGTGTGAAATCGATTTATATTTTAATGAAAAGATAATTGATCTGTTAAGCTTAAATCGATTAATCGATTTTATAACCCAGCCCTATTAAAAATAGGGGATGGCGGGTTTTAGAAAACGACAAGTTTTTAAAAATTTATTTGTTAAAAGACTACCGGGAACACTTTTAAAAGATGATTGGAGTTGGACTTTAAACCAAAGATCCAGTTTTGTTTTCAGTTACTGCAGCACTAAAAAGAGAATTCAGCTCTGCTGTTATCATAAAAAACACACTGATTTGAGAGTCGGGTTTTTCCAAATATGTGACCTCGGGCTGACTCGGTGGAAAAAGAACTTCTGCTGTGCCGAAACCACAAAAAGAACGCGTGCTTTCAAGACAGCAGCACGCTCAGACCGTACCGTCGCTGGAGAAGTACTGTCGAAGCAGCTGCTCCTGCGCGCCAGCAGAAAGAGACAAAATGTTGATGGCTGCTGCATCTGTCATCGCTCCACCGAATCCCATAATCCTTTGAAACTTCTGGTGTGGAACAATAGTCAGTCTGAGGCCTGAAAGTGCATAGATTCATGTGAGTGTGGTTACTCCTCCACCACCTCCAAACAGACTGCTTCTCCCGGCCTCACCTGCTCCAGTGCTGTTCACCTGGATCTGACCCTGGCTGGCCTCCAGCCTGCTGCCCGCCATGCTGCTCAGGTAGGAGGAGAAGTGCCCCACTGGAGGCAAGTTCCCCGGCCCAATGCTGTCACAGTGAGTGGAGTTACACTCACACACAATAGAATCATGGCCAAAGTTTCTAGGAACACATTTGGAGCTTCCTGGATGAAGAAAACAGCATATTTATTTATGTTTACTTAAATAAATAATGTGTTTTTGTTTACATTACAAACCTGAACAAAGGATCACTTCTGTTGCAATGAAAATAGCCAGCAAAAACACAAACGATGGCAACAAAAACCCCATTTTATCTGCAAATAAAACAAGTAAAACGATAAGACAGTAGTTTGACAAAACTGTCACAAGAAGTGTTAGGAAATCTACCTGCAGCAACGATCCACGGCTGTTTACTAAGTATAAATAAACGACTTATGTCATCATCATATTTAGGAATTCAGTCAGGAACCTCGGCATGTCCCGAAGGTGAAAGTCCGGGTTACTATCCCTTGTTTCTGAAGTGTGTCTCAGCTTCCCCATGGAGTTCCTTGCTCACGGTCACGTGACATGGAACTCGTCATGTGACCATCAAGAGCGTAGTTTCCTCCGCCTATCCGCCAGGTGGTGCTGTTTTCTCCAACGAGGTTAAAAACAAAATTCAATAAACGCATGTGTATTTTAAAACTTTACAATAAAATAGCAGAGCGTCGTGCAAAACATGTTACGTACACCCACTAAATAAATGTAAATATATTCAGAAAAATCGTGTAAAGTTATGGTATACAGCTTACATTTCAGTAAGTTGTAAATAAAAGCGTTTTATTTATTTTTTTTTCTCAAAAAAACTCGAAAATGTGTGCTGTGCTCCTACACTGCTTTGAGTTAGGACTTCTTTAGGCCACCATTAAATCCCTCCAGTCAAATACGAAGTGTCGCCCTATAAATACAAAGCTAAATAGATGTAAACACTGGGTTTGTGTAACGTTACAAGTAGTTACAATAATTTAAAACGTTTTTATTAAAATATACAATGTAATGAGATGAATAAAATTTAGGTTTTTATTTATTTGACATATATTAGTTTGATTAATATATCTTAGTAAAATCTTAGTTTTGTTGATTTACTGTATATGAATAAATATATAATTACTCATATTTTCAATAGCAGTATTTTATGTTTATTTAAGGCAGGTTTCAATAAGTTAAGCTTCTGTCTGCATCTTTTGAAACTTGTTCTGCATTATAGTAATGGTATTGTTATTGTAGCCATTATTACTTTCATCTTCAAGTTTGCATCATATATGGTACAATAAATAACATGTTGGAAACAACTAAAAAATGAAGAAATATTCCAAAATTAATTGAACTTTTTTTTTAGAAGCAAAGATTACACTCATGTGAGGCTTATGCAAATGTAAAGTGTTGCACTAACACCAAATATACTTTCAGTGTGTATCAAATGTTGCCCGTTTACCTATTTAGTAAATCAACTGACATTTTTCTTAAATATTTTATTATCAAACAAATGCATGGAGCTATAAAACACAGTGACATCGATGTTACATGAAGACATGGATATCTGAATGCATATGCGTTTATTCTGATACAGAGACATTTACATGTTCACATCTGTGACAAACAGTCAAGTTTCTATAAGAAGCTGCAGAGTCTGTCAAACATGGTGGGATTCCTGTTGCTCAGGAAGATCAGCTCTTTCTTCCCTTCTTCTGTTCCACCTGATGGAAAACAAACAAAAAGTAAAACACGAAAATGAACCGATAATTACATATTACCAGGCTTTATTTCATCTCTTACTCTGCGAATGCTGCAGCCAGTTACGGTCTGTATAGTAGAGGTAGCAGCTCTCAAACTCCTTCTCGCTGTAGTTGGGCACTGACAGAGGGATGAATGGATCCATGCTGTCAAACCCCCTCTGATGAGCAAAGCACAGCATGTTAAAGGGCGAAACACCCGACCTGCTGGAACAAGACTGCTGTACCCAACATGCACTGATCAAAAATTCAGGAAAAATAAAGAGCACAACACATCTTTTTATACGCCTCAACAAGTGCAAAAATAAATATGTATAGAGTTCAGATGCACAGAGAGAAAAGAAAAATCAATAATGAATATATTAAATAGGAAGACGTGCATTAAAAAGATTCAATTTAAAGTCAAGCCCACACATACTCTGGGGGGGTTGACCTTCCTTTCAGTACAATGATATCATTGCAGTCAAGAGCAAAGTAGAAGACGTGGGTGACGAGGACGGATTGACGAGTCCATTAAGTTAAGTGATACTCTGCTGTGCACGGAGCACAACAACTCCTTACTGAATAACAAGAATCTCTTCTTAGAAAAGAAAAGAAATACTGGAAAAATAAAATGATGTTTATGATTATTGAAAAGGTTTTGCTACCAAACAACAAAGAAATGATTAATGTGTAATTATCTGACTGCAGGTAAAATATCCTGCATTAGAAGCAGTTTTTAAAAGTGTTGGGCTGCAAAGGTAAATATGATCTAACCTCTCCCAGCAGCTCCTGGGGTAAGTAAGCAGACTTTGAAGTGTAAAGAGATCCCGTCTGAGACAGCGTGGTGATGATGGCTCCTCCGATCTGAGTCAAAAACGGAAAATTAACAAAAGATAATGTAAAAAATGTTAAGAAAATTCAGCTTAAAATTCAATTTCTGAGTATTTATATATTCAAATCATTGCAAACCAGGAGCAGATGGACAGAGGGCTGTAAGCTAGTGGGAGAGCATGTAAACATATGGGTGGTGGGAAGTGGGGGTGGGCTTGCTCTGCACCTCATTGAGGTGAATTTCTTATGAATTCCTGCCACTCTATAGAAACTATGTCCATGAACAGCAAAATCATAATAAAAAGACAGCTGAGAACGCTTTTATAATATATCAAAGATGATCAGAGGGGTATTTAAGCAACTTTTGGCAGCTGTGTTCTACTAACCCAGTCATTTTTTAACAACTTCCTCAGGTTATAAACCAGTGTAAGCTCTTCTGGATCCACCTGTTATCAGAGAAGAGAAAAAAAAAACAAATCACATAAGACTTCCTATCTGAGTCTCACACGACAGCTTATAGAAAGTGTTTTCTCACCGCGCTCTTATCCTCCTTCTTAATGGTAGACTTTCCCCACAGGGCATTGACACCATCCACTGCCACAGCCAAGCGAAAGTTGCCCTCCGGGTGTCCGCTTTGCTGCCTGAGCTCCTTCATCACTGCTGCTACCACATCGCTGCTGCTCTTCACACGAGATATGCCCTGCAGCAAAACAAACACCGGCAGAGGGATCACTGTGAGTGCTGAAAGGGAAATCCAACAGCAGTGTTAAAAAAAAACAGAACTATATAAAGGAATCAAAACTGTTAAAGTACAGATGATGAAACTGTGGTAAATTAAATTAGGGAAAACAAGCTTAGCCTTATACAATAGCTAAAGCGTGCAGTGAAACAGGAAATGTGAAGAAAAGAGGGGAACGTTTTTGCACCTACTTGATCGACAAGCTCCCCGAGTGGACGCCCCCCTTCTGTGCTCTCCCTCTTCGTCCACACGTAGCGATGCTTAATTTTGATCTGAGGAGAACACAAATCAATTAAAAAAAAAATCCCCAAACAAACAAAAGGTAAGTGCTTCAAAGCAATGTGACTCAGTTATGTTGGTTTTACGATATCTCAAGGGAGGAGATATTAAAGTTCATGATTTGGATCACTGCTCCCAACTTAAATGAGCTTAAGTTTAAAGTATATGTGGATGCTCGGATGTAAACTCAGAAAAACACCCCAAAATCTGAGCATCCACTCACAGTATGTTGAAGATATTCTGATTAAAAAATGAAATCGATACACATTTTCAAACTAACATTTCCTCTTAAAAGTAAATGTGTCAAACCAAAAATGACATTTTTATAAGAAAATCTTATTTTCTAATAATGTTTTAGAGTTTTATAAAAGTATTAATTTCAGCCAGAGCTGCTTTGCAAGGAGAATCTTGAAGAATATCAAAGATGTGATAT
>NC_050527.1:7784708-7811535 GCF_002922805.2 Oryzias melastigma
TGTTGCCGCATCTGAAGTGCTATGAGGAGATCCAAACAGATTTATTTAAGTTCTATTTTCAATATTTTCCTTAAACCTCATTTTGAACCAACTTTATGCTAATTTAAGGTTTGAAATCTTCAACGTGAAGCAGCCGTGCTGAGAAAAGGATGCTACCTTGGAAAGAAATCGTTCATTGGTAATTTTGAAGTTGCGCAACCACGCCGTCGCTTGCAAAGGCTGATCAAACCGTGACGAGTTGTAGGACGATGGCAGCAGCTCCTTACAGTTCTTCACCCACAGGTGAGCTGTGTAAAGCAGAAACGGACAAAAAAAAAAGAGTCATCATCATCATTGTGAGGGTCAAACCTCTGGCGTGACGACTGTGTTTGTCTCACCATCAGGAATGTGCAGCACCACCCAGCCCTGTGTGTAGCAGAAGTGGACGGCGTGACAAAGAGACATCGTCTTGCCACTTCCTGTAACACCATCTAGACATTTCTATAAGGACGATATGTTCCTTTTTCAAGGAAGGGTAGAAGAGTGTTCTCTTTTCTGTCAGTGAGTTAAAGGATACAGAATAAGTATCTTAAAGCAGGTTGGCTGTAATCTGCTTTCTTCATGTAGGAGATGACTTCCAGAGCCGGCTGCCTGACCATCACGCAGGCCTCGTTGAACGTTTTCACCTGAAATCATTGGAAAAACAACTTATACGTGTACATCTTTCCTGTTGTCATGTTTACTAGATTACATGTGCTAACTTGACTTTCAGATTCAAACAAAACCTGCCTGTTGTTGATAACGTTTGGGGAGGCCATGAGGAAACAGAAGGCGGATGTGCTCGGAAGGCAAAGTATAAAACTGTCCAATTTGTTTCTCTGACTGACAGGCCTGAAAAAAGACACAATAGGTGAGATTATGAGACCAAAATAACATGAAAGTTTATTAGACGGTTTAAACTTTTCAAAATTTCAATAGAAAAAAATAGAATGGCAGAATGTGTTTAAGTAAAAAAAAACTTTGATTCCTACACATATTCAGAAAATGTTTTGATTAGGAAATTAAAGTTATCAAGTCCCTTAAACAACATTCTTTAAAGTCAATTTACTTGTTTTTCTTGTAAATAAAACCAATACTTCAATTAGTTTCTGAGAAATACTTAACCTTATTGAAATTGTTCAACTTTGTTCAATTGTGTGAAATCTAAATCACATTTGTTTTGAAGTAAAATTCTAAGGAATATGTCATAAAAACTTGTCAAATCTCTTTATTTACTTTCTCGGTATATTAAATATCAATTGTGTTTTGATATAATGCTTTGTATCAGGATGAGGGGTCAAAGTAAGTAACAGCTGTGTATGTGCATGCATGCATGTGTGTGTGTTTGTGTCATAATTCGTATTTTCTTTTGTCTGTTTCTTTTTGTTTGTTATTTAACTCTAGTTTTTCATATTTATGTTTTTTTATTATAAATTTAACATCAAAAACTAGACTAATTCTCCCATTCCCTTTTAAACATTTAGATTGATAAAATAAAAGTATTTATAAACTTGTGATTTTAATTTGAATTTATGCTGTGTTCTGGCGTTTAAACTCACTCTTATTTTGAATTATTTATTTTTATTGGACCTTAAATTCATAACAAACTTGGTCATTGGTTCACATCTTTATTTTATTTTATTTATCAGCTCTCATCTCGGAGTACGTTCAGATCTCGCAGTGAATATCAGAAACTTAATTTTAAAATGCATGGCATTGTAAGCCCTAACATTAATGGAGTTTTATTTCTGATGCAGCAGAATAGCAAAGCTAGGTTCTGTTACCGGGTCATTTTCCTGAGTTCTGAAGACTGATATGGGTTCAGGTTCTGGATCCACAGCTGCAGCCTCTTGCTGCCGTCCATACCTACTGGTATGGACGGACCTTACATGTGTAACCTGGGACACAAAAGCATGACAGTCTCAACAAACACAATTCTACTGTCTGAATAAAGTGAACTCCAGGTTGGCATGACTGTTACCGTTGGCCGAAGCCTGAGAGTCAGTCTGTGTAGAGCCATGATCTGAAAGACAACAGTAAAAACCTATTTCTTCTTTACAGCCGTTTTAAAAGGATGTTCGTACAGTCACAGTGGTGTCTTGTAACCTTGCGTAAACATTTAGCTAACAGTTAGCTTTAGCACCCAGTAAGTCTTTACATCATTGGGGAAAAAAATCGTCTTTCGGCACTGAAATTGGAACACCCGGGGGATGTATCGTAGGATTTTATCACGAGAAGTTCCCGTGATAGTTCAGATAGGAGTGAAAAGATGCAGATAAAAATGCTCACCTTCAGTCGATTTCAATGTGCTGGACCTGTCATGGGAAACGCCATCATGCCTTACCGGAAGTGACGCGATATACATGCGACAACACACGAGAAAAAAAATATCTAAACAAACACAGTCTGAAAATGTTTCATAAACACAGTTATGTTTTATGATAGGTTTATTAAAAAAAAAAAAAAAAAATTATGTCCATTATTATAAGTAAAACTAGATTTTATTGCCGGATATCCACAACCCTAAACATAGCAAATGCCATACCCTAAACATATTGATAAATAAATACATAACTTATTTTTTTCTTTATTTAAGGGAGACAATTGCCTTCTTTTTCTTTGTGTGTGTAGAAGAGGAAAATAAGAATGTAAAGAATTTGACTATTGGATCCTGGTAACTCATGGGTTGTTGGGGAAGTAATGATTTATGTAAACACCGAACATTTCAGGATTCATTGAAATAAGGAAAACATTGTTTTATGTTCTGATGGCTGCAAATGTTTCTCTTTGAAGCATCTTCCATCTCAGTATCAAGACTCTTCACTTTCATGACAATCATTTACCTGGAGACAAGCTCTCTGTCTTTGAGCATAAAACCATGTTCACACCAGTTCTTCTAATTTGCTCGCTTTCTTTGCATCTTCACCATGCAATGCTTGTTGCTCCTTTTTCTGCAGCCGTCTTTCAATTTCACCAATCTGCTTGTGCAATTCACTTTTACATTTAGGATCCACCCCAAAATATCATTCCTCTGTTATTTGGGGTATGTAATAATATAAACGAATGAGCGTTTCTTGGCCATCGTTACACTGGATCACAACACAAACAGACATCCGGCGTCTGCATGATTGTGCAACCACTACTGGAGGATAAATGGTAGACTTAATTGTCATTGTGCATACATGCACAACGAAATTCCAGGAAGGGTCAAAAGTAAATGTCACAGCACATTGTTATTACCAATTTAAGGGAAGTTTAACATAACACCCTCAGTCCACATTATTGCTCAACTTGTCATCTTATTGCACAGCTAGATTTATTACACATTTTCTGTTTCAGTATCCCTCCAGTGTGTTTGAATGTGGTGGGTTGTGGGAAGCAGCTTTTTAGCCTGTTTGTTCGTGCTCTGATTGCTCTTTTGTCATCTTTAAAATGAAATATACAAAAATTACCACCAGCTGCATGTGAGACAAATCACTGCTAAAGGAGATCTTTTTTTTTTTTTTAAAGGCTGCATCATGTAAAGTCACCCCATCCAAAAACAAGAATCCAATACATTTTTTAGAACAAAATACAACCTTATTTAAAAAAAAAAAAACTTTGTAAATGTATTCTGATAGATGTGTCCAGTCTTCAATCAATCTGTGGAATGTAAAATACAAACCTTTGAAAATGAAAAGCTTGAGTTTGAACACCTGTTCTTAGGTTTTATTTTGAAAGAGATAGTGGTTAGAGTAAAACAAAGAGGTTAGAGTAAGAAATTAATGTGGAAATATGTTGGATTAGTGGGGAAACCTTTGCCACATTCATCTTTATTGCCTAATCTGTTTAATTAATTTACAATCATCTATTTATTTAAAGACAAAGTCATGAGAGAAAGCTATTTTTGGAGTTCAATCTGATCAAATAAAACTTTACTCATAAAAGCACGTCTTGTGCTTTGTGCAGCTCAAAATGCATCACTTTTAAAAAACAAGTATTAGAATAAGAACCCTATATCCTTTTAGTCATTTATTACAATTTTTGGAGGCAGCAAATGTAAACTCCTACAGCTCAAAAGATAATGAGAAACGTTTTTATTTTTTCAAGAGTAATCACTTGCAAATAAAAATTACATTTACTTTCTTCAATTGAGTATTGTTTAACTGTGGCTTAAGCTGTACTGATTGACTACAAAGCAGGCAGAGAGAAGAAACAGATTGAGGGAGTAACAAACTTACAAAAACTGTTTTGATAAACTGGAGCTAAACATAAAAAGGAGAAGAACAGAGATGGCACATTCTGGTCATGCACACAACGTATAGTGAGACAGAGGGAACAACAATTACCACAAACAGATGGAAGGAAAGGTGAAATGAAACATGAGGAGAACAAAAAGGAAAACTGAAAGGAAAAATGAAGCAGAAGTGCTTTTGAAAACACAAAACACGAGACAAAAAATAGAGAACATGTAACTAATTTAAATATGGACTAAAAGAGAAAAACAACTTTATGAGAGGCACAAATATTCATAAATAAACTGACAAAACAAACCAGCAAGGATTTATTTGAAATGTAAAGTGAACTTTTATTGAAAATCTATTACTTTCCTTATCATAAAATATACCTTAAATGACCCATAATTAAAAAACTGTCCACAACAATTTTGTTTTTACTTTTCACACAAGAAGTTGTAAACTTATTCCAAGCTTCTAGAAGACCTTTAACCTCTTAAGAGCTGAACTCTTGTTTGCTTTGCCTCTTTTTTGTAGTCACAGGGTCCCCGTTAAGCTGAATTAACTACTGTGATAATAAAACCTACACTGTGTTATCAAAAGGATTGGCTCACTCATCCAAATGATCTGAATCAGGTGTCCGAATCACTTGGCCTGAACTCCTTTGGGAGGAATTGGAGCTCCAGGCCTTCTCCACCAACATCACTGTGTGACCTGCAATGCACTTTTGGAAGAATGGTTAAAAATTCTTATAATCACACTTGTGGACAGCCTTCAGAAGAGTTAAAATTGTAATAGCTGCAACTCTATGGGTTAGAATGGCATTTCAGTTCAAATATAAATAGATTTGTAACATTGAACTGAAAGTGTTATATTTCTAATCTTTGTTATTACACCACCTATTGCAATATTTAATATGGAATGTTTTTCAGTTTTTATTTTAAACTGATTAATTTTTTCTACAGCTCTCTTTAAAACCTCAGTCCAACATTTAGATTATTGTTCATTCTCAAGGAATGCATCTGAAAAATATGCCCAACAGTTATTTGCATACAAGGAAACTGCTTACAGAACAAGATAATGCAGGCCGCCTGAGGGAGTTAATAAAGTGTGAAGATGAGTCAAAGGGGCTCACTTGTACAAACACTGATATGAGTCTTGTGGGGCTCAAATGACGCAAGAACTCTAACTCTTAGAAGCTGAGTTTATTGTTTTTTTGTGAGTGTGAAATCAGAAAAAGGTTAAACTAAAGTTGCATTCATGAAAAGGACATTTTATTCATAAAATAAAAAATGTATTCCACTATAGTCTAAATTTGAAGTGTAAATGCTGGAAAAGTGGCCAAAAACAGGATATTGTGCGTAAAAAACAGCTCTCCAACGAAGTTTTCTCACTTTCCAAGAGGTGGAAAGTGAATCCAATTTCACTCGACGCGCCACAACTTCTCAGCTGCCCCTAAAATCCACCAGCAGCTCACTTCAGCCAAGTCGTCGCCATTTTATTAAGCGTCTAATAGCCCTCCCCAATCGCCTGTTGTGCGCCGCAGTGAGCGCCCGAGCTTTATTCATCTCCTCCTCTGGCCACATGAAAATGGCCACGCAATTGCATTCCCGCACATCCACCAAACAGCCCCTCTGCGCCGTCAGCCTGTTCCCCAGTGCGCACGCACGCACACACACATGCGTGCGCGCAGATAGCTGCAGCCCTCCAGCCGTCTCCACGACAGATCGCACGCACACGAGAGAGCCGCGATGAGCCATTAGAACTGGCGGGAGCGACGCAACTTTCCACAAGAGCGTAACCAGTCCGCCACCTAGCTGCAGAGACGCGCCGACGGAGATCCGTCGACTGGGGTGATTGTGAAAACACCCGCGCCAATGTTGTTGCAGAGTGCGCTCCGATGGGACTGAAACTCGGTTTTCGGGGGTGTTGGAACCTCCGCCGGCCTCTCTTATGTAATCGGAGCAGCATCTGATGCGCCAAAGACGGCGGATTACCGCTGGAGCGACGGCGGGGAGCAGCAACCACCTCCTGCCCGTCAAACGCAGTTGGGACGCGCGCTCGGGTAAGTAGCCTACGTAGGCTTATTCCAGAATGTCAGGGTTTGACTGTGAACAGGCCTGTCATCAGGAGCGAGCTCCAAAAACACGCGGATTACAACAAACGCGAGCATCCGCTCGGAGCTAATTATATCCCTTGTTGCTGAGTGTTTCTCCGCGCGTGCTGATATGTCTTATTTCAATGTTGCTGACACCAGCAGGGGGACTGGCAGAGGACACAGAAAGAAGAAGGGGGGAAAGGCTGGCTGGAACTCTGATCCTCATCAGCAGGCGCATTTTTGGGTTGTTTTTTTGCGCAACGTGAACTCTGTCGCTAGCTCCCTTAAAATATATATATTATTTAGTAACGGAGACGGGAGTGACGACAACAAAAAACACGTGTTTGGTTGGAAAGTGCGACAGCATCAGGCGGGTGGTGCGTTCAGGTGGTGCGCAAAGTCATTTTGGTCAATCCTTGTTGACGTTTTCAGTTAACCAGTGAGAGGCTGCTCCAGAGAGGCGACACCCCCACAAACACACACAAGTGTGCATACTGTATCTACAGTACACACTTCAGTCGAGCACCCGGGAACACGATGTTCGAGCCGCTCAGTTTTGGAAAGTCTCCGACAAAAAGGGTGAAGTTTGAGGCTCCAGCGCGCCACGACGAGCAGGGGCGGACCTAGCTGTTTTGGGGGCCCAGGCTAAAAATAAAATGGGGCCCTCTGCAGCTAATCATTAAAGAAACAATCACTGTAAAAAACTGTTTGTAATTTTTAGAACATAAATACTTATATCATGACAGTTAACAATCATAATTATAAAACATAAAAATGACGTTTTCATTAACGAGAAACTTCCCTAAAGGGCCATACCATGAAAAACTAACTTTTTGAGATTTTTAGTGTTTTACAATGTTCATTTCTCACTATAAAGAACCCTAAAGTGGTATTTCGATCAGTTGTAAATTATCAATGTCATATTTAAAAAAAATGAAAAAATGTTATGATAAACATAACTTTCAAAACCATAAAATAAACTATTAAAACACACTATTTAGCCATTAAATTGATCTATGAATCTACCTATAAACACACGTCATTTAACAGTAATAACAAGAATATTACTTGCGAAGAACTGTAAAAATATAATTTTTAAAGATTTCTAAAAGTAACAACCAATTTTTACAGTAAAATTCTGGCAACCCCAGCCTTTTCTTACTCTTTTTTAAGGTAAAATTTGCATTCTTTACAGTGTAGGTTAAAAAGTCAAATGATTTCATGATGATCAGACATTGAAATTGAACAAGACTGTTGCAAAGTACAATGATTTCTAAGATAAAAATAAAAGGATTAAGATCAAACGTATGAATTGCATTTGTGGAAGAGGTGTCAACCTGTGTTTAAAAATGTATTGCTACAATGTAAAACGTGGAAGCATTAACAAAAACTCTGTAATTTGTTACATTTAATAATAGTTTTTTATAAAATTAATAAATTACAACTATTGACCCAAAATTTTGGGTCAATAGTTGGGCGGAAAATGAATTTTTATTAGGAGTTCTACTGTGGACCCCAGAGTGTTACGGGCCTCAGGTAATCGCCCATTTTTGGCTAATAGTAAGTCCGCCCCTGATGATAGGATCCTGGCTTCCAGCTGTTGTTAGGCAGGTGGTGATGCCGTGTTTTTCAATGATAATACTACCACGGGATGGTAATAATGACGGCTGGAAATATGGTGGCCCCATTATCATCTTTTAATCGTCGCCTCAGAGGAACCAGAGGAGCCCAGCTCACTTGCAGTGTCAAGTCCACTCATCATCCTGTCAGCGGGAATAGCTCTACCCTCCTCATCTGATGCTGGAGTGATTTTGAGTTATGTGTGAGAAGTATATCTTGCTCTGGAGAGTCTAAAAATCCATTAGCATGCCTCTTTGACTGATGCTGAATGGCCATGGCCCTTTAAGTTTGAAAACCTGCCACCCTTCTTGTGCAACTCTAGAAGACTTGTTGTCATGCCAGAAAAAACAAAGAAAAAGTGGCACCAACTGTTTGAGGACACAAATAGGGGTGTGATGATAAATCAGCTTCATCAACTCATATCTATGATGCAACCAAATCGATCTGTCTGAGGCAAATTGTTTAAGTTCCACTCCGATTATCTTTGGATCTATTTTAAAAGCATTCCCGGTGGTCTTTTACTTATGATTATTTAACCTGTCGGTTTCTAGGACATAGTTTCTGCAGAGCAGCTGGATTTCATCAGAAATTTGTGTCTGGGTTGTGGGCGGGACTGAGTAAGCCTGCACTCATTTCCCATCATCCCATTGTTTACGCTCTCTCCCGCTAGCTTACAGCCTCTCACACCCCAAGCTAACATTAGCAAATGGGGAGCAACATCGTAGCTATCCAGACGCAGTTTTGAGTCAGATTCAAGCTCAGACAAGGAAAAACGTTAAGGGGTAACCAAGTGTTGTCTGTCAGTCATTGCCAAATTATGACAAATTAAAATAAACTTGTTTAGTTCTTGAAAATATAGGCAAACGTCGTCCGTGTGCTGCCCCCTAAAGGTTGAATTGAGGTATTACATTTGAATTTCGTGATTGGTCAATCCATGTAAGTCCCATGATCTGCAGCTCCAGTAATGATAGCAGTATTATTCCCCACCTCTCTGACTGGATTTTCAAATTTTGGCTGTGGGTGGAGTCAGCCTACAACTTCCCTGTTTGGTCACCCTTTAATAGATCTACATATCTGCAAGTAGATGCATTGGAACGGAGCAGAGCAGGGAGCTCGTGCCTCTTCGATTGTAGTTTGGACGTCACTGCTACAATATTTTTCAAACGACATTTTTATGCCTGCTCCTGATTCAAAACTTTTTGATTAATGAAAAAACTAAAAAAAATTTGGGGCGTGGGTCTATAATGGAATTGAAATGACTTAAACCATTATAAAATTGTTTTTATCGGTTTTGGAAAATACCATTTGGATTGAGACACGGTTGATTTATTTTACTATAACGTAAAAATCTGGAAAACTTCACCTGCACTGTTCAGTATTTATCTCTGAGTCAGACTGTTTGAATATTTGGCTACAGATGTCCTGGATTGATTTCAGATCAGTGAATCAGATCGTTCAAAATGAACCAATATCGACTGAATCGAATCGTTGTTAAGACGAATCGCTACACCCCTACAACTGCTCTCTCATGTCCTCGGTTTATTTTATTATAAGCCTGTTTGGCCTTGAAGAGGCTTTCCAATGGTGTTACGTAAAGGCAGTTACTGGAACAGATGTTGATTTGTGGGATTCAAGGAAAGAGGTTTGGGTGTGGAGAGACCAAAAGGCTGAAGATATAGCCCACTCAGGTCTGAAAAATGAAAACATTAACTGTGGTGTGTGTGTGGGAGGGGGGGTTGGTCCTGTAAGTTTAAGGGGCCGGTGAAGTGTGTCGGGAGACAGATCAGCTATTTCATAAGAGCCCAAAGAATGCTTGGCAGGCTGTGTTTTATTAGAAACGGGGAGAGTGCGTCGCCTCAAAGAGAAGAATGAGGAGAGTGTGACAGAAGAGGCTGTTCTCCTCGGGCACCGTGTGAGAGGGAGGGAAAGTTTTTCTTTCAAATAAAGTTCTACCAGAGTCTGCTTTCACCTCACATTAAAAGTCCATTTACAATGGGGTCAATGAAAAGCTTACTTCAAGACTCAGAGGAAGCAATGGGAGGAGTAGGAGGAGGAATTTGCTCTCTTTTCCTAAAATAAGTTTTACCCTTTCCTACGGATTTTGGTTACCACTACCGAAAGGGGAGGAGGGGAACGGCTCCACTGTGAGAATGGAGGGCTGTAGGTCGGAGTGCAGCGAAAAGGAGGAAATATGGTTCTGATTACCGTCGATACAGTGAGTGAGTTGACTATTTTACTGTGTGGTCCGCAGGGAGGGGAAGAGAGTGGATGGGACTAATAGAGAAAGCACGAGAAAGCATGCGGCCAAACATGAAAAGGGGAGTTTCAGGGAGAAAGAAAGAAAGAAAGAAAGTACAGCAGGGAGAGGAAAGGGCGGGAGGAGAAGGGCTAGCTGAGAACAGAAGGCGCTAAGACACTGTGGAGAGGAGGAGACTGGATCAAGTGTTTGAATTAGTCAGGAGCTGATTGATTGTCGTATTGATTTGAGAAGAGACACAGTCAGATTAGCAGGATGAGACCATTGCTGGAAATTGTCGGATAGTTGAAGAAAACTAGCTATAGCCGCGTCCTCCAGTTACTGCTGAAATTCTGGGAAACTGCTCTAATAGGTCTCCTGGGCTTTCTGTATGATGAGATCATCTCTGTGGACACAGACTTTAGCACCTCTCTACAGCTGCCTGCAGGACGGGGACTTTCCCTCCGATTCCTGTACGGCTGCGATTCAGCATCTGAGCTCACTGAAATGACTAATCACTTGCCTCTGTCTTTTCTTCCCCCTCTTTTCAGTTTTACATTTACTCAGCTGAAGCCTCGAGGAGCCGAGAACCGTCTTCTGTCGCTGGATGAAGACGCTTCACTCGGACAGTTAGAGGATTTGAATCTTTTTCGATCTGATTTCTCGCCTTCGCTTCTCACCTCCCGGCTGTCCTCGTTTAGAAGAGCGGGAACTGCAAAGCAGTCTACTTCTCCCTCTTGACTTCTCTGATGGACCAGAGAGTGAAGGGGGGAACCCCTCCAACCACCGCCCCCACTTTGGACCCCGCTTCTGCACCCGAAGGCTCCAAGCAGGACAAGAAAAGCAGAACTGACGGAGAGAATGGAAGTGTGGGGAAAAAGGAGGAGGAGAGACGGGGATCGGGAAGGAAGAGGGAAGGGGACAAGGGGGATGTGCTGGAGCTGCTCATCGAGGGACGCTGTGGGGGCGCAGGGCAGCAGGAGCTTCACGCGTCCAGCTCCATGGACGGGAAAGTCCGAAACGGACTCCAAGCCAAGCGCACCAAAAAGCCGCCCAAGATCCTGGAGAGCTACGTGTGCAAGCCCACCATCAGGACCTATCAGAGACAGAGCAGGGGGGGACTGCTGAGAGGGGATGCGGAGGGAGGAGCAGGTCAGCAGAGTAAAAGCAGCTGCACCACTGGCGATGCAAACAGAGACTTGGACGCTGTCCAGGCCACCTCCAAAAAAACAGCATCTGCTGCTCCACCGCCTCCTCCATCCTCATCATCGGCCTCACACCCGCCCTCATCAACATTTAGTAAAGACGCCGTCGCAGTCCCTGCCGTAACCTGCCAAGGGACCAAGACAGCCAAGCAGGTAAGGGAAACTCGCCACACACTCTGCCGAATGCAGCCAATTAGTTAATTAAAAAAAAGAAATCGATTTTAATTCTGAGTGTCATAATCACCCATCGGGCTCAAAGATGCTTCAAAACGGCACTAAGGCACTGAACTGCTTTCAAAATGAATACTGGAACCTAAGCAGCACGTCAGAATTAACAGAACTATAAATAGGACAACAGCACAGCAACCACTTGGAGTTATTACAAACATTGGTCCATCATTTTTTTATGGTAATCACCCCAAGGGGAAGCTTATAGCTTTAGCTGCTGAAAACGCCACCCAAGCAGCAGCAGCAGCTCTGCAAAATTAAAGAACAAGTACGGAATGTCAAGCTTTCTCATCTGTATTAGTGACAATTTATAGCCACCAATAGTTACTCTTTCTCACTCCGCCTGGCTCTCTGTGTCTGTCCCTCTTCTATTTTTACATCCTTTTCTTTTCTCTACTGGCTCCCATTTATCTTTCAACCCCTCTCCGGCGCTGCCCTACTCCCTTACTCTGTGGATCTCTCCTTTTACATTTCTCTTTTCTGTGTCAAACCTGCCCCTGTTTCCGTCGCCTCGATTTCTCCTGATTATGTCCTCATTTCTAGAACTGATATTTATCGTATGAATGCTTAGTAAGCATTCATACTATAGTGATTCTCCTGCTCGTTTTTGTACATTTTTCTGCAGGTAAAAACTCAATCACACTTTCAGTGATTTCAGCAATCCTGGAATCAGATTGTTCAGGAAATTACTGCTTGTATTTTTGGTATTCTTAAACCTTATAGTTTTTGAAATATTGAGCAAAATATGCCCCATAGGAAATGAATTAGAAAATCTTCAAATTTCAAAATGAAGTAGATTAGCAACAAGCCTTTAAATATATTCATGGGCTATGTTTTCATCTTTTATAGTAATTTTAAAAAAAATTGGAGTTTCCCTAATATTTTAGCAACAAGCTAACGTTTTTGGCTAATTCGTTATCTACTGGGTTTTTTTTAAAGCTAATTAAGAGTTTAACTTCTATTTTAGCAACAGGCTAACGTTTTTGACTAATTTAGTTTACTGAGGAATTTTAGGCTATTTTAGAGTTTATCTAGTATTTAAGCAATGTGCTAGCTTTTTTGGCTAATTTGACATTTACTGAATTTTTTATGCTAATTTGGAGTTTAGCTAATATTTTAGCAACATGCTAACATGTTTGGCTAATTTGTTATCTACTGAGGTTTTTACAGAATAATTAAGAGTTTAACTTCTATTTTAGCAACAGGCTCTTTTTTGAATAATTTAGCCTACTGATGAATTTTAGGCTATTTTGAGGTTACTCTAGTATTTGAGCAAAATGCTAGCTTTTTTGGATAATTTGGCATCTGCTAAGTTTTTTTGGCTAATGTGGAGTTTACCTCATATTAAGCAACATACCAAATATTTTTTTTTAAATTGGCATTTATTAGAAATTTGTAAGCAATTTTACTACAAATTTTTTCTGCATTTTTTTCTGCATATTCATCAACTACCTTCAGTAAAAAGCATTCACACTAGCATTATCGTAGGTAATGCAACTTTTCCAGTTCTAACTGTTTTATACGAATATCCAAGATGGTTCATGATATTTTTTCAATGACTATGTTTAAAGCACGGCTGAATGATCGAGCATTTTTTTTATCCTCCAGGTTCCTAACAAACCGGCTGATAAGACAGAAGAGAATTCAAATGTCTTATTAAAGAAAGATCCGCCTCCAAGCGTCAACGGCCAGCCGGCTCCTGCAGGACCCAAACCGTATTCTCCTGCATCCGACCAGGCGCCCCCATGCACTCCGTCCACTGCACGCACCCAACCAGTTCCCACGCAGGAAACCAGGAATGATGGGAGTAGCGCAAAGAACCCGAACGGTTTGGTTCCGACAGCAAAACAGAAAAGAGCATTGATTGAGAAAAACGCTGCAAACACCCTTAGCCCTCCTGCCTCGTTGAAAAACAAAGCAGGAAAACACAGCACTTCCTCCACGGACTCTTCAACCGGTCCTTCAATCTCCCAAAAAGAACTTTTCAGTAAGAGTAGAACAGACTCGCCCGTCATCTCCAAATCACAGTCATCCTCCGCTACAGAGATCTCGCCTCCTCAACCACAAGATCAGGATCCCTCTGCTCAGCTTCCAGTGAAAGCAAGCAGGGAAAAAGAGAGGAAAGCAAAGAGAGATCGACAGAGAAGCAAAAAGCTGAAAAGAGATAGACTGGAGGCTGACAGAGCTACGAGTGAGAGCAGAAAGGATGATGCAAAAAAGAAGAAAAAAGATAAAGGAAAATCAAGACACGGAAAGGACATGGAGGATAAAAGTAGAGCCGAGGAGTCGTGGGGGGACGATCTACAGATGGTGAAAAGAAAAAATCTCAGTCCAGTCAGACAAGAAAACAATTCAAAATGTAGTGACACATCTGGTAAATTAGAAAAAGTGGTGATGAATCCAGGCAGACAGGATGAGAGAGAGGAGACGGACGACTGCGGCAAGCCGGCTAAACAAGTTGAGCCCGCACCAACAGGTGATGGCAGTAAATTGAAAGAACAAGACATTTCACGGCATTCGGTTGTGTCTGCAGCAAATTTCACTTCTTCCGCTCCTCCCGCTCTGCCCACGCCACCCGTCCACGCTCCCATTTCCCCTCCTTTCTCCTCCCAGGAGCAGGATAGTCGTCCGCTCAAGAAACGCAAGGCCAGAAGGCCAAGTTGGACCAAGATGGTGCACCGAGCGCAGAGAGCGGAAAATCCGGACGCACTCTCAGATTCCCTCCATAATTCTTCAGTAGCTTTCCCTCAGGTCACCAAAACATCCCTTCCCGCCAAACCTACGACTCAGCAGAGTGATGAGTCACATACAACCCCCTCCAGCTCCCTGTCCAGCAGCTCGTCCCCTCTGTCCTCTGCAGTCAATTATCCAATCACAAAGCAGACCTCCGATCTGAGCCTGTCTGCTTCCAGATACGCCCTAAGCGCCATCCGAAAAAGGGGTCGCCCGAAATCCCACGGCTCCAGCGTGGATAAATCCCCCCCTCGACTCCAGCCGAACAACCTTCTGACTGATGTGCCTCTCCTCGGGTGTGATGACGTTCAAAAAGCCCCCGTGCTGGAGCCCAGCCCGGCGCTGCACCGCGCAGATCTGTCAAAATCCAGCCCCAAGAAGCGTGGCCGCCCCCCCAAACGACCTCTCTCCGAAGACCTGAGCGAAGACGGGAGCAGCCACTTTCATCATCCCGAACTGGGGAGCCGGCAGATGAAGATCAGGAAGCTGATTAATGAGATGAAGAAAAGGAAAAAGAGGATATTTCACCAAGCAATGATGTCTGGTTATGTGGGAAAGGAGGCCAGGACAGACGCGGCAGTCGACGGGAAGACCTCCCTGAGGATGAGTAAATCAATGGAGGCAAGAACAGTGAATACTCTCTCAGCCTTGTCCTCCTCCTTTGGGAGCAAGGTGGGCCCTCAGATCAATGTGAGCAAAAGAGGAACCATATACATGGGAAAGCGGCGAGGAAGGAAGCCCAAATCCCAAGCAGTTGGTTTAAATTCTCGCTCCCAGAACACCAGTCAGCCTTCTTTGTTCACCAATCCCCCCGAAAGCTCCTTCTTCTCGTCTAACCAGCTGCAGTCGGCTCCTTCTCACCCCTTTCCCTCCCCATCTCTTACTCACTCCAGTGGAGCCCAGAGTCCCTACAGTGAAGGCAGCCTCACAGAACCGACGTCCTCTTTCCTTTTCTCCCATCCTTTTTCTCTTCCATCTCCATCCTCGTCCTGCACATCTTCTCGCCCTCCCTCCTCCTCGTCTCTGTCTCCCTTCGTGAAGAAGAGTTGCCCGTGTCAGGGAAGGCACCACTTCCCCTTTCACCAGTCTTCATGTAAGCTCTCCGGCATCACCCCCACCTCACATCACACCCCCGCTTCACCCGGCCAGCTGAAGGAAGCCACCCCGTCCCCCCGGAGCGAGTCGCACAGCGACGAGACGCTCCCCAGCGACAGCGGCATCGGAACGGATAACAACAGCATTTCTGAGCGGGGGGAGATGACGGGGACTCGGGGCATGCTGAGGCTGGGTCAGGGCGCCGGGGTGATCCTCGGCGGTCAAAGGCTCCCCTCATCGGTCATGGACCGCGCCTTTCAGATCTCCTCCTCACACATGAACAGACAAACAAACCCCATCAGCAGCTCGAACGCAGCCGAGCAGCACAGAGACAGACACCGGCACAGGCGGCGGGATTACAGCTGCCCCCCCTCCTGCACTTGCATGCGCCCTTGCCCCTGCCCGGGTCACAACAAGTGCACTCACTCGAATTATTACCGTTGCCTTGGGCACAATGCACTGAAGAGACAGAAGAGTAAACACAAGAAGAAGCACCAGCAGCTGCACATGCAGGACCCAGAGTTTCTGGCCGAATTAGATGATGTCATCGCTCAACTCAGCGAGGTCCATATTGGGCGACGGAGCTGGGCGAGGACGAGTTCGGGGCAGGGCTTCGACAGTGCAGGGGGCAGACGCCACCATTCGTCCCCGCACTCCCTTCGCTCCAACATCTTCCGGATCAATCTGAACGGCTTCTACTCGCCTCATCCGTCATCGTTTGGCGCTGTCCCACCCTTCACCCCGCAGCCGTTCTTCCCCTGCCACTGCAGCAGGAAGCCGGATCGTAGGCAGTGTGGGTGTCCGCCGAAGTTCCCGGAAACCGTGGAGAACGTGGGATTTTACAGCACCTATCCACCGGCAGCACCGGCGCTCTACCACCACCTCCCCGGCACATACCCCCTCCCACCTCCCCACCAGTATCAGCCCCATCATGCCCACTTCCTCCTGAACCCAGCCAGATTCCACAGGCGGAGGAGTAGGTTCTTGAAGGAGGGAGTTCTAGGAGGAGAGGTGGAGGGAGATTTAGGGGAGAGAAGCTCAGGGGGTGGTGTAGGGTTCACATCCGGCCTCTCTTACGGCTGTGGAAGGAGTGAACACAAACACAAACATCACCACAGGCACTGCGAGCGAGATGTAGATGAAGAAGAGGAGCTACAGGAGGATGAGGAGGAGGATAGAATGGGGAGAAGGAGGCGGAGCAATTCAAAGGCTCGCTCAAGGTTCACTTTGGGTCAAAGGGAGGCGGGCAGCAAAGGTGTAAGAGGGTCTGGGAGCATGCTGTCTGTGCAAACATCCTGGCTGCACCAGAATGGAAGTGATCCCTTCTCTTCAGCTGCCATACCGTCTTCCTCGTCTGCCGCAGAGAGGTACAAACACACATCCCTCACCTCGCTGGGGCTGGGCTCCTCTCACCTGTCCTCATTCGGAGGAGGCTGGGGCGGCTTGGGTCAGAGCTGGACCAAATTCCGGAGTCTGGCTACTCCCGGATTTGGAACCCCGAGTTGGGCAGGTTTGGCTGAAAAGAGCGCCGACAGGCTAATCGTCTCAGACGACGAGGACGAAGACGCAGAGGACTTTAACGAGCCCGACTTTTATGGGACATCCTCGTCCCCAACGCACACCAACCTGTTCACCTCTGCTGCCATGGCAACAGGGCTGAGGGGTGTGAGGGGCGGGTTCGGCAGCAGGAACCTGGGCGGTGATGAAAGGTCAGGCAGAAGAGACGAGCCGGCGTGGACAGAGAGAAGAGAAGTGGGTGAGTGAATTGCTGGAAACTAGGGGTGTAATGATTCATTTAAACAATTCAATACATATCATATTTTGTGGTTTCTGATTCGATTCATTGTTGATATTAGGGCTGGGTATCGCCAATAATTTCCAGAATTAATTCGATACTTCTGGATTGATTCAAATCCATTTTTTTAATTCTTTCAATCCTCTAAATTCAATTTGGGTCAATTCAAGTTTGAGTTTACATGGTTCACACATTTAGACAGATTTGTTTAGAAATACATAATTAGTCTGTATATATGTTTTGAAAATTTTCATATTAATCTGATAGTGTAAATTTTTTAGTGAAATAATATTAAGATTGTTAATACCATACAGAGTTTCATGGATTCTCAAAAGGGGAAGCTCCAACGATTGTTCTGCCTCTTTTGGAGGGCGTTTCAGTTTGGCCACTAGGTGGCAATGACACTAAAGCATTACACCTTATTCAAGAAGATGAAGAAAGTGAGCAAAAAAAAACACAAATGGTTACTCTAAAAAATATTTCCTGAAAAGAGTCTGGAAAATTTATGCCTGTGAGTATAAAAAGATGTTTATTTTATTGAGAAATGTTTAGGTCGACCCACTCTTATACAGTCTATGGGTCGACCAAACGTTAGCAATAGCCATCCTATGGGAAATTCTATTGTTATTAGCATCAAGCTAGCAGACTTTAGCTTTATGCGTTTGTTTGAGCTCTATTTTTATGGATCGATTACTGATCAATTGAGCTTAGATCGATTCAGATCGATTAATCGATTAAAAAGAATACTTTTTTTAGGGTGGGGGGAAGTCAACACAGCTCTAGTCGATATTGGTTTATTTTGAATCATTTGATTGACCTAAAATCAATCCAGGACTTCTTCTTAAACCAAATATTCAACCAGTTTGACCCAGATATATATCTGGATACTGAACAGTGCAGTTGAAATTTCCCAGATTCCTTGTGTTTTATGAAAATAATTAAGTAAATTAAATATGCGTACAAACAAAGAAGTACAGAATCAATCGAAACAGTACTTTCCAGTGTAAAAAGAATCCAATAATTTAATTTTGAAATGATTATTTAATGGTATAGGTCAATTTGAATCATCTTGCCTCAGTCAGATTGATCTGGTTGGATCATAGGAATATAAATATAAAGTTGATTACACCCTCTACTGAAAACTATACAAAAAAGCCAGCTGAAAGGGGTTGTTGCTGCAAAAAACATCTCAGTCATTGCTTCATTGGCAAAAAAATGTAAATATATATTGAATTCTGATCTCAATCAAGATAATTCAGGTGATAACGCTTTTGCAATGTGACTGTACTAACAAAATCATGACAGCTTGATAAGATAATTCATTTTTGGAGAGATTGTTTGCACATATTTGCACAACGCAAACCTGAAACTTCGTCAGCCGAATCTGGTGACAGCGCAGCTCTTCCACAGGAGTGTGTTGAACCGCACATCAAAGGTGGGAGAGTGTCTGAACAGAAATCAGACTCCATTCTTTTTATAGCCAGTTTTCACTCTCACTCCTTCGCGGGACACACAGAGAAGCACACACAGGAGTTCGGCAGCCACTCCTGGAAGGATTTTCAAAAAAAAAAAAAAAAGTTTTATAGCTGGAAGGAAACATCTTGAAGTGAATCTGCCAAAAAATCTTTGTGGTTTGCAGAGCCACATGCTGTTACAGCCCGAGGCTGCCCAGAGAACACAGCCATTAGTTAACCACCAGATTGGCTATTCAAAGCTCGGCCTATTCCTCATTCGTGGCCAGCCAGGCTTATTTGACTTGGAAAAATTCAAAAAGGAAAGAGTGGTCAGTCTTGTCGGGGGCTGTGGAAAATTGAGCAAAAAAAAAACAAAAAAAAAAACAAATGACCTCAGAGGAGATTGATGGAGGAATAGTGCAGAGGCCAGAAGGAGGTTGTGAGGGAAAATATTGTTTTTGAATTAGGTGGAATTCAATTCATCATCTTGTCAAGAATGTTTTGAAGGAAGAGCTTTCGTTTCCTTCTTTGTTCTGCACGGCAGTATTGTCCTTCACGTTTGATGACTGTGCAAAAACGGTCCATAAGAGTAAAATGCATGCACGGCTTCTTGTTCTCTATTGGAATGTAAGCATACAGCGCCACTGCGAAATCACTTTTTAATGCAATCCCCAGAGGTGACCTGGGCAGAGGAAACGTTGTGGCTCACCGAATCTGAGCACATCCGCATGACTCAGCCTAGATTGGCCTCATCTCACACCTCCTGCTGTTTCAATCACTGATCCACATCTGTCTCATTTCCTCTCACCCCCCACTTTTTTTTTTTTTTTCTAACTCCACCCCTCCCTCTTGCTTTCTGTTTCAATAACTGCAGGTTTACAAGGTGACTCGAGAAGCCGGGGGCAGCAGAAAAGTGTGCCAACTCCAGACGGCGCGGCGGGGAAAAACAAAAGACGGCCAGGGCGGCCCAGGAAGCACCCGCTGCCCTCGGCCACCTCCTCCCCCACTCACTCCTCTGCAACTCCATCCATGTCACCGTCTGACCACTTGCCAGCTCTCAGCCACAGCAGAGACGAGAGGGAAGTGGGAGGGAAGAACGCCGAAACGGTGTCAGAGAGAGGGGGAAAGCAGCAGGTGACCGAGCTGGAGATGCTGGAAAAGGGGAAGAAAGGGCGCAAGAGAAAACACGGTGACTCTCCCTGTCGTCAGAGGTAAACAGCAGAGCTGGTTGACTTGAACTATCAACACAACCACTCACTACTGTTATATTAACCCACTGTTTTCAGCACTGTGTGCTAAACCAGTGCCATCTCTCTCTGTCTTTCTCTTTTTCCTCTCTATCACTCTTCCTCTCTCTTTGTGCTTTCCCTCTAGTGTTGACTCAGACAAACCTGAGTGCGACACCCTCCCTGACTGTCTCCTCCAACCAGATGTCAACCAGGCTCCATTCCAAGCAGAGAGCCCCCAAAGACAGGATACAGCTGACACCCCTCCCAGGAAGACCTTTCTGAGGGCGGGGCTTTACTCTGACGATTACAAAACTACAGAGTGAGTTTACCGGAGCCACAAACGGCATCTTGTTTGGTTCATTTAAACCCAGGGGTCTGCAACCTACCTCTCCATGACCCCGAAAAGAATAAAGAAAATGGATGGATGGGAATATATTACTAATAGAATAGATTTTAATTTTTTTGACAGACTGGAGGTTCAAATGTTAACACAATAAACTTGAGAACTTGGCGTCCACACCAGTGCCTCCAAATTGGGATCCTGGTAACGAAAAGTGCTGTGCCTGAAGGTTTTCATTCTCAGAAGCATTAAGACGTTTAATAAAACCATAAGCAAGATTTCTTAAAAGAGCTTGGAGAGTGTTATCTCCGACACTGACAAACCTCTCACTCGTGCTGATCTTTTTAATAAAATCCTGAGGGCATCATTAAATGCCCCCTGCAGCCCCTGCATGCTAGATGCCCTATAATTAGTCCATAGGTGTGCAGCATACAGAGCTGAGCAGTAAGATTTAAATGAATCGTGATTGTGTCTGAACATTTATTTAGATTCATACATTTATGGCTGAGGTGTAGAAGATAAACCATGTAGAGTTTTGCACCAAGATGCCTTGTTGGATCTATGCTTCATCCAGAACGCACAGATTTCAAACACTAAGCAAAACTTTAGTAAAAAGGTACGTATTATCTTATGCTGCATAACAATGGTTAGTAGCTGTGGAGAGGGGACTTGTTAAAATACATGTATTTTTATGCTTTTAAATATATTTTTCTATTGGATCATAAACCAATAAAATCAGATTTATATTCAGGTTAACAGTAGTAGTAAGTAGGAAAATGAATGACAGCTCACTAAAGTAGACCTAAGGTTTGAAGAGAAATGTCAATACTGTCTTGAGTCGCTTAAAACCTTTCGTATGAGTATATCAGCTGCACTGGGATGATCCTAGTTGGCACAGGAAGTATTTTATTTTGAAAGGAAGTCAGACAAACTTCTGTTGAAAGTAATAAACAATTTCCCCTTTTGAGAATATGTTCTTGTCTGTTTATGTCTCTGTTTTTTATGCCAAAAATATATATAATTCAGATTTTTAATTAAAAAAGTAGACTAAAATAAATGCAAAGTAATATTAAAATTATCTAGATGTGTAGCATTACCTGCGACAATGCAAGTGTGAATGCTGTAAGTTGAATGTGGCCACTGAAGATGAAACAGCTGATAGCGGAAAATACTGAAAATGATAGCTAAAAACGCTCAAGCTAGTAGCAGAAAACGCAGATGCCAAAGTATTAGCTAAATGCCAAATTAGCCAAAAAAATGGAAAAGTGTCTTAATTTTGCCAAAACAGCTAGCACAATGCTAAGATATTAGCTAAACGCCAAATTTGCCTAAGGAACTTGAAAAAAAGTCTAATTTTGAAAAAACATCTAGCATAATACTGAAATATTACATAAACCCGAAACTAGCCCCCAAGAACTGGAAAAATGTCTAAAGTAGACAAAAATAGCTAGCATGTTGCTTAATTGAAAGCTACATTCCAAATTACCCTAAAAAACAGTAGTTGCTGAACATTTTAAAGTTTGAACAGTGTCTCTAGCTGAAAATATGCAGAAGTTTAAATGTGAAAGTTTAAAAGTTTTTGAAGGATTTGAGCACTTTCTCATTCATTTCCTCTGGGGCATATTTTGCTCAATATCCCAAAAACTATAAAGTTTATGAATACCAGAAATACAAGCAGCAATGGGCATGAGCTGAACGTTTTGATACCAAGATTGCTGAAATCGCTGAAAGTGTGATTGAGTTTTTACATGCTAAAACATGTACAGAGCAGGAGAATCACTATTGTGTGAAAATAGTAAAATAAAACGTTGTGGCTCAAACTAGTAAAATATTAATTAAATTATTAAATTAAAATATGAAAACATTAATATATAGGGATTGATACATATCCGTTGTAGAAGCTTAGGCCTATCTCTTACAACACCTATAAGAACATCTAGTAATACCAACAAAGCTTTAAAATATTCGAGTTTATAACAGAAATGTCATAATATAAAAAAATGATCACTTTTTTTTATTATGGGTTAATGTTCTAGTCCCTCCTCTCAAGCTCTGAAGCTCTGCAGTGACAGTCTGGAGTACACACCAGGGGAGCACGAGTACACCCTTTTACCAGCTCCCATTCACGTTGGTGCGTACAGAGGACTTTCATACGTTAGCTAATGTTACCTTATTATTGTAACACCTGGATTTCTCTACCTCCTGCAGGAAAGTACCTGAGACTGAAGAGGATCCACTTCCAGTTGCCTTATGATGTGATGTGGCTGTGGGAGCACAACCAGGTACACCTGTTGTGCAGATACATTGATATAGGGGCCAAACGGTTAGCGCTCTTGCCTCACAGTGAGAAGGTTTGAATCCCTGCTGGGATTTCCTGGGTTTTCTTTACTCCAGCTTCCTCCTACTGTTCAAAAAATCCTTCATAAGTTGATTGGTGAGTCTAAATCGGCTCCAATAACCTTGTGACCCCGTAAGGCAGGGGTGTCAAACTTAGTCGCACAAGGGGCCAAAATCCAAAACACACCTTAGGTCACGTGCCTAACAGGATAAATATTTATTAAACACACTAATACTAAATTTTTAAAACTTTAAAACCATAACGTTTTAACATAATTATGAACTAGATATATAGCATTACCTGCAATAATCCTAGTGTGAAGACTCTAAACTGAATTTAGCCGCTGACGATGCTAGTGCTGATAGCTGAAGATGCTGAAATTGATAGCTAAAAATGGTCAAGCTTATAACTAAAAAGGCTGAAGTTGATAGCTGAAATCATTGACGCTAACAGCTGAAAACGCTGAAGCTGATAGCCAGCTAAAATAATAGCTACATACCAAATTAGCCTAAAAAAGTATACAAAAAAAACACTTAGGTTAGCCAAAACAGGTAGCATGGAACTGAAAAAATAACTAGACTTCAAAAAAGCCTAAAAAACTGAAAAAAGCTAAAATTGGCCAAAACAGCTAGCGTGTAAATATTAGCCTAACTCCAAAACAGCCTAAAACATTTTTTAAAAACCCTAAACTAGTCAAAACAGCTAGTATGTAGCTGAAATATTAGCTAAACTCCAAAACAGCCTAAAAAAATCTTAGTATTTGCTAAAATATTCAAAACTGCTAGCAGAATGCCAATTTTGAAAACTTTAAAACTTAACTTTTTAACATTACTATGAATAAAAAAAAGTCAGGAATATTATTCTAGAATAAATTATTAACTTAAACCTTAAAAACACATTTTGTTAGAAGTTAGAAATGAGCGCAAGATAACATTAATAACAATAAAATAAAATGATCTGGAGGGCCGGATAGAATTACTCAGAGGGCCTTGACTTTGACACATGTGCCGTAATGGATTTCGTGGGTTGTGAAGATGGATGAAATAAAGAAGTGTTTGTAAAGAATGTATTTAGGTATAACTTTCATGTTTTTTGGTTGCAGCTATACCGGCAACCTGCCGTTCCTCTGAAGAGAAAGCGTCGCTATTGTGAGTACTCCATTTTTTTGTATAAAATATTACATAAAAAAAATACTAAAAGCAAATTTCTTTTAATCAGGCCGCATAAAAGAGCGGACGTCAACCTCCCAACAGAGAGAGGCAAGTGTCCTGAATCTGTTTTTTCATATTATTAATGTAATTTTGACAGTTTATGAAAACATTCCTCCTCAAACAGGATGAGAACTCCAGAGACATAACCAGCTTGTTTCCTCACCTGGACATGGAGCCGCTGACCAGCAGTGAGAGGTACGGAACGAGCAGAAAGACGTCATGTCCGGACATGTCGTTCAGCTCATGACGAGGTTTCCTTCTCGTGTCGCTCCAGGAGCTTTGTCATAGAACACCGCGTATTCCTCGTGAGGAACTGGGAGCTTGTGAGGGACCGACAGATCCGAATTAGGATAGAGAGAGAGCGAGAACGAGACGATGAAGAAGAAGAAGAAGAGGAGGAAGAGGAGGAGGAGGAGGGTGACTCACAACATCTGTCTTGGGATGGAGCCAGTGGGGACGACAGCCACATCAAGTCAGGTCCATGAAGCAAGTGTGTGTGTTAGTTTTTGTTTCTGTAGGTGTTTGTGTTTGCATATGTGGTTCAGCCACTTCTATTTTTTTTTTTTTCATACTACATTTCTGTGAACTTTTGTGTGTGTGTGCGTCCTGTTTTGTGTCCTTTACTTGATTGTGTGTCCTCATGCCTGGCTTGTCTTTCCATATCAAAGTCAGCAGCACAAACTAAGTGGTTTTCCAACCACAGAATGCAGCCTGCAGAAATGTTTCCCCAATTCTGTCATCCTCTGCTGGTGTCCAAAAACCCAGCAGGCATCAAGTTTCCCCATTAACAGCGAAACCACACATTTTCCATCAGAGCCTCTCTGACAGATCGTGCATACAAACGACGAAAAAAAATGGATGTATCTGTGAAAGGCGCGATGTTCCTCATCCTACGTTTGCTAACATAAACACTGTTTGACCCTCAGGTCAGTCAGTGGGGGTGGAGGTGACGGTGATCAGCAGTGACCCCCACCACCAAAGACAGAGCACCTCCAGCTCACTCACTGCCAGCTGCTGTGTGAGTTAAACAGATACGCACACACAAAAAAGCAACATTAATAAATAAAAATCTGCTTTTAAGATCATCTTTTACATCCTCAGCCCACCAAAACCCAGAGCAGACAAGAGGAGGGGGGAGAGGAAATCAAAGGAGAGGCCTACAGCAGAGAACGGAGGAGGAGACGGCTGAATGATTTACTTTTGACCCTGCAGCATGTATAAGCTAACAGAGAGAGGTAAGTGGAGCGTTGGCTATTAAACAGGGAAATCCAAGAGCTCTTTATCTTAAAATGATGTCTGTGTGTAGGTGGAACCCCTCTGAGAAAGGGACCAGGCCCACCTCCTGATGGTTGGACTGATCTCACTGCACCGTTAGTAAAAGTACCCCAGAGAGAACTCATGCAAGAAACCAACAGAGGAAATCTTGCATGGTGATTGATGAGTGAGCTCTGAAGGGCATCACACCAAGGATGAAACCATGGCAACGCATCTTTTGTCCAGAGAAGCGGATGAAAGAAAGAAAGAAAGAAAAACAGACCAGCTGAAATGAATTTGCACTAGTGCTGAATGAACAAGCACACTAAAGACTTTACGTATGCGGAGTGGACACACTATAAACACACATTGAATGCTCTTACTTTGGCACCTTAAGCAAATCGGGGAAAAATACATATTGGATGGGAGGTGAAAGGTGGACCGGTACATTTTGTTTCCAAGAGACGAGGAGCTCCCAAAATGCCCGCGAGGAAATGGGAAATGTAGCCTGGGCTCTAATTAGGTCAAAACTGAACCTTCATTTACAAGCTTTTCAAAGTCACATTGCACCTTTGGGAAACGGCGGGAGGAGACGTGAGCCAGTTTAAATCTGTCGGGACGGCGGAGGGTTGCTTCACTTTCACCAGACAGTGTCTGACATGTACCAGCAAATAGGCAGGGGGCGGGGTGGGGCGGGGCTTAGCAATAGGAATTTTGGCATTGCTGCAAGAGAATTTCTGATGTTTTAAGAAAGAGGTTATTTTTGGAAAAGCATAAAAAAAACCAGAACAGCTGTTGAGATGAACTGAATATATTTGTGATAGGAATGTTTGTTGTTAACTCTTTTCAGTATTTGCTTCCAAGGCACAGGAGGTGTTAAATAAATAAAAAAAAAACGTGGTTTTGTTTACTTCAGTATGCCTTCGAGAATGTCCACTCTTTGCTTCAGAGCATTGACAATCAGATTGTCCTCGGAGAGGGAAAAGCAGAGAGGAAAGGGAATGAAAACTAGAACGGATGCACCCCAACTGCTCTTCAGAAGTGCCATGATGTCTTGTGTGCGTACCTAACTCATGCAGTCTTTAAAAGCAATATCTCCTCTGATAAGGACTATATACAAACTTATATATATATCTTCTTTTTATTTGTTTGTTTACTTTTTTATGTAAAGATTGGAGGTCTTTTTCTGTATTGTCGTTTTAGGAGCTAGTGGAAGTACGCCTTCAGTTTCGCGGGAATGTACAGTACTTACAGAAACCTGTTTTTCTTCCTTTGGGAGTAGCTTGTAAAATTACTAATGTACAAGACAATACTATATGGCTCATACATAAAAGCTAATAATCAAGTTTCGCATTTTACTGACACGTTTTTAAGCTGACCAATATATCAGATTTTTCCTGACATAGACTATGATTGTATTTCTTTTTTAAAGTGACATATTTATCGCTTTGTTTTGTTTAGCTGAACATACTATGGTCAGACATTCAGTGATGGTGAATTAGTTTTTTCAAGTGTTACGTTTCTGCTGTCTGTCAGTAGTGTGGCTTCTACTACAAAGCCAAGAAAGTGCAATTTCTTTGACTGTTTACATATTGTATGTACATGTTTTTCCTCTTTACTTTTTTAAACTAAAAGCACTACGTTATTGCCAGTGGAGGATTAACTTTATAGCAAAAGGTACACATAAAAGAGTTATTTATCTAGTTTGCATGACATGTAACCTTTTTTTCTTGTTGCCTCTGATGTTGTGCATTTGAGA
>NC_050527.1:7811541-7822007 GCF_002922805.2 Oryzias melastigma
TCCCAAAAAAAAAAAAAAACAGTGTAAGGTCATCGCCATAGAATGTCAGCTCAAACTTTTTTGCTTCTGTATCCATAACAAATAAAAGCATTTTATGTCTACTAGTACAGCACTCTGCAGATTCTTCATGTATAATATCTCCTCCTTTGCTGTGATGTTAATCTGCTCGAGCTCACAGTGCTATCTAGTGGTGTTAGATTGTACACGTCAGACTGTGTTGTCCTTCATAATGACCCAGGATGAAGGACGGCGTGATCAAAAGAGGACAATTACAAGATAGGGGGAGGGCTGCGCCTCGCTCTGCCCTACAGAACATCATCCAGGGAGACATTCGGCATGAGGAGAGGACGAGCTCAAGGGTTTGTATTTACCAGTAAAAACAAGAATTAAAGCAGATAATTATGAAAAGATCTTAAAGGTGAGGCCATAATTCAAAAGAATTGGACGGAAAAATTCCAAGAAATTATAAAATAGGATAAAAAACAAATTACTTTAACCCCTTGATGCCCTATTTCCTGCTTTAAAAAAGAAAATTATATGTTTTGCTTTCAAGTGGATGCTAATTTTGCGAGCCAAAATGATATTTTTTCTTAAGCTAATTTATTTGAATTTTAGGATTTGGTTTGAAGAATCAAGAAACACAGAAGGAACGAGGAGAACAAATATCAACTGTTCTGTTTGTGTATTCATGCAGCACAGAATTAAAAACATACAAAACTTTCATTTTTGGCATACGAGGCTTACAGCTGGAAAGCATTTTTTAAACACGGTCACGCCATTGCCTTTTCCTTATTCAAGCCTAATTAAGTAATAGAAAATGCCCTGAAATTAAATTACCCGTTGAAAATACATATTTTTTTAATTTAACCTTTATTTTTCCAGGAAACACCATTGAAATTAGAGCTCTTTTTCAAGGTAGACCTTGAAAGGCCTCGTCACAAGAAAATAAATACAGTTAAATCAATAAAGTCGAACAAAAATACATTAAAAATGAACAGTAAAAGGTTAATCATTAGTAATCATGAGTGACATGTGCATACTCCTTTAAAAAGCTTTACTTTAGGAAAATTCAAGGTAATTAGATCGTAGAGTTTTAAATTTGGGATTTTCTGGCTTGTTTTGAGTCCTTAGGTTAAAAAATATCACAAGTTAAAGTTTAAAAAAAACCCGCTAATAATGTAATTTAAAATTGTGACTCCAAATGCCACATTTTATATATATATATATATATATATATATATATATTTTAGGGCTGTGAACATCAACACGTTAACATAGGATTAATCTAAACAGAGTTAATATTTAATAACGCAAATGTTCTGTTCAATCAGTTTTTTAGTGCTTTAATTTTGTTATTTTTTTGGTTTAAATTGATTAATTTCAGACGATAAAAATAAAGGAAAAAAAGGAAAACATGATTAATCGCAAAAGTCTGATTAATCTGATATATTTTTTAATTGATTGACAGAATTCATTAAAATTTTCTAAATGTACAGTCTTGTGTGTTATTTCATTTGGTGATTATTTGCAGATAATAAGAGGTCCATAAATACTTTCACAACAAAAAAAAAAAATAATAACAACGGCAATTAATCGCGATTAAATTCTTCCCAGTTTGCGATTAATTCGTTTATTTTTTTAATCAATTCCCGGCCAAAATTTTTTCTAAATTAATTTACTATATAATGTAAGCAAGGCTCTGAGACAAACAGGGAAGAACCTTCCAGTTAACCCTTTACCACCGCCGAAGCTCCAATGTTTATTTTCTATGATTTACTTTAATTACATGATAATTCCAGTAGATTCTGAAGGGGAAAGATGCTTTTCCCCTTCAAAATCTACTGGAATTATCATGTTAATGGTTGAAAAGTTACAGTATGTTACAGATTTTGTTATCTTAATTCTTAAAGACAAGTGCAGACAAACCTCGATTTGTACAGATAATTTTTATTATTTGGTGTATTTACAAACAAGCACATGCAGGAAGTGGACAGTGACTCACACTGGCAACTATATGCAACAGTATATAGGCTACATGACACACCGAAGAGAGGAGGAGGAGGAGGAAGATGTCCAGAACTCATGGTTATCCACACATATGAGCACCTCTCTGCTTTCAACACGCTCACACTGCCACGTGTGCACACTCACACTTCCTTCAGAAGGATAATTTTTGGAGCTTCCAAGCAATCACGTATGTAAAAAACTGGTTCACTAATCATTTTTTCTTCCCCTTATTTCCTATTAATATGATTTGATCGATTCTTACCGATTTACTGCTACTGAACTATAGCCGTAGTGCTAGTTATCTCATGCTTCATGGCACAACGACACAAACAAGTTTCCCTGAACTATTGCCCTGATCAGCATCAATGATCCTAATCACTCAAATGGATGATTCCTTTTTTATTATTATTATTTTTATGTGTTATTCAATGCCTTATATTTCCATCAAACTAAAATATGACAAACATTTTCACCCATATGCATAGTGAAAAAATATAAAATGCAAACTGATAAATAGATGACACAAAGAAGCACATTTTCAATATCATTACCACCAATATTTAGTTATTTCTGGACATGAATGGAAACACAAAAGAGGAGATATGAGGTGGGATTATCACATTAAAAAGGATTTAAAAGCTAGGAACGATTTTCTTAGGTTTTCGATCACAAGATTAGCTGTAGATTCAGGTTTTTTTTTGGTTTCTTCTTCAGACATGACTTACAGGTACTTTGTCATTTTAAAACTTAAAGTTAGCCTTTTTTTCTACTATTGTTCTGAATATTGGGGAGTTACCTTAAAAACATTTATGAAAATGATAATGGGTGAGTCCACTTGTACATACATAGATGGATCAATCCACCAATCAATCGCTTCAAACCTATTTCCACCTTCTGCTTTCTCCCATTCACCACCAATCATGACAATATGCATTTATATATCTATACATATATTTTATATATTTTTAAAGATGTATATATATTTATACAGGTAAATATATAGTCAGAAACACTCATGAACCAGGCGAAAAAGAATGAGAGAAGGTGAAAGGTCATTGAAACACAGATATACACAGCTACAGTTCACTACATCAACACCCAGTGTTTGAGGGGAGCTCAGGCTCACTACTCCATGTTTTCTTCCCTCGATAAACCGCTAAGTACAACATCACGGAATACAGAGCGGCTGATCTGAAAGAGCTCCGATCTGATGGAAGGAATTTGACGGGGAAAAAAAAAACATACAAAGGGATAATTCACTCATAGATCTGAGGGCTTCAAGTAGTCCATATGACTGCCGACGTAATTCATACACCACCATCTGCTGCATCCTGACAGCTCGGATTCCTCCGCTGAATGCTACCAGACTGGATTGGGATGGGAAAAATGCCCATGCGGTATTAAGAGGAGAGGGATGCAGATCGCTCTGAGGAAGCTAAAGTAGAGCAGATGGCGTGATGTACCCAACTGTAATCAAGCCTGAGTGAAATATCTCCTTTGGAGTAGTGCAGCCTTTCAACAAACTCTCCATACTCACCTAAAATATACTTATATTCTTCTTTTTTTTGTTTGTTTTCATTCATTTATTGAAGTACTGATTAAGTGCAGCAGTTGTAGTACCAGTGTCACATTATAAGGGAGGTGTAGCCGATCGGTACCAGTCCTTCTCTGTCTCCTTGGCGACAGCGAATCCAGTCCTGATCCACGCCTCCCAACACCACCAGCTCCTCCCCTTTGCAGAAGCTCAGCTCCGACCCATTTCCAGTGTGGTCGCAGAGCGCTCGAACAGACCTGAGGCAGAAGGTCAGCAATCTTTACAGCAGCCACAAGCACATATGTCTGCAGAAGAATGTAGGTGTGGATGAGTCACAATGAGGATCAGCAACACTCAGACTGGTGAGTCAAGAGTTATAGTCTTCTAAAGTTAAATACGAAAGCTATTCTAGTCTGCTGAACACCCACTGAAGCTCCAACAGGACCACATGCCCCATTTTACTATCACTTCTTTAAAACAGAGAACTTTATGCTCTATAAGTTATTAAAAAATAGGACTGTAATGAATTTACAAATACTCAATTATTTACTGATCCAGAAAAATGAGGTACAAATATTGTGATCGCTGATTAATTGTAAAAAATAAACAATGTAATTATCACTCTAAAGTGCAGAATAATGTTGGATTTTAAACTAAACAAACCAAATAAGCCACTGTCACTGAAGGTAAAACACATTTTCAAAGTAAAGTGTCGATGAAGGTTCGTATTTTCAATTAAATTAAAATAAGAGAAACATTTTATGATCAATTATGACATTAGCAAAATGTTCATCTAAAGTAGAGGCTCCAATAAAGATGAAAAAAAGGTTTATAAAACATGTCAGTTGACAACATTATTGTCAGTTTAGATAACAGGACTGTGATTGTTTATTGTTTATGTTTTTCATTGTCAAAATGTGCTTTTATGTGTTACGTTTTGTTGATTCTAATCTTTTATCAACAAAGATGTAAATTATGGTGTTTAAATACATTTTATTTTAATTTTCATACCTCTAATAAAAAGATTTACATATTGAAATTGGGGTTTGATCTTTGAATTATTGTTTTTTATTATTATTATTCCTATTTTTTTATTTTATTTTATCCTTTTTATTTTTAGTATTTATTTATTTTTTTAATTATTTTATTTTATTTATTTTAAATAATCATTTTTAATGAATCAAACCGAGTGACTCCCTTACGCTCCACCTCTCTAGTCCAGATTTGCATGTGAAGCGAAGAAGCGGCACGTGTTCTCCCACATTTATTCTTACCTGAGCGGTCTGGGTTTATCCTGCCTCTCTTGTGTGTCGGCGTCCTTCTCCGGCGTGGGTTCTCTTTCCTCCAGAGGCTCGGGGGTCCGTCGCAGCATCGGGGTGGAGCTGCTGCTCACCATTCTGGTGAAAGCTGTGACACCAGGAGCCAACCACTGAGAGGGGCGTCTGGGGGGGAAATGTAGCAACTTAAATCTTTTTTTTTTAACATTTTAGTTTTAGTTTTCTCTACAACTGATACATTACAAAACAAAAACATATATCAAACTACTTAAATCTTTTAAGCTAAATTCACAGATTGGAGCTCTTAGGATGAATACTTTAAGCTCCGTACACACCAGGTTTGTGCACGAAGCGCTAATTCTTGAACACCCAGAAAAAGGGAGGGAAATCTTTTTCTTTTTCTACAGTTTACCAGCGCACATACGCCACACAGTTTGACCTGGTTTAACTGGTAACACATGTTCAATAGCTGCAAGTTTTGTACGAAAAGCCCGGAAACAGTGGAAGAATTTTGAGCGTGGAAGCCCAAAATGCCCATTTACTTTTTCATTGGAAGTGGCCGCTTGAATGAGCGTTTCTGAGTGAACGTAGCTTTAGGCTTGAGTATTCACAGAGAAGTGATAGAACATATTACATAAGTGAGGCTGCATACAAGTCAGGAGCTGACCTGGTTGGGGCCGTGTGACCGGTTGGGCTGTTTGGGCTTTTAGATGCTCCAAAGAGTCGTCCCAGACCCCAGGGAACCTGAGCACCACCGCTAACAGGAGTGTAGTCTCCTCCGGCCAGAGCATCCGGCAGGTCGGCGTTCATCTCCTCCTTCTTCACCGACGACAGGCTTAGGTCAGCCAGGTTTTGGCTCAGCTTGCCTCCCCAGCGCATCATAGCACCCCAGCCCTGCTGAATCACCTTTGTATGAGAGCGACAACATTATTGTTTATACAACTCAATTAGTGGTGCCACAAACGATTATTTTAATAGTTGATTTATCACCAATTATTTTTTCCGATTAGTCGACTAATCGGGTCATGTGCAAACTGGATGTAAAGCACACAGCTTTAAACTAACTAAAAACTAGATATATAGCATTACCTGCAATAATGCTAGTGTGAATGCTGTAAGCTGAATTTGGCCGCTGAAGATGCTAGTGCTGATAGCTGAAGATGCTAAAATTGATAGCTAAAGTTATTGAAGCTAAAATATTAGCTAAACTCCAAAACAGCCTAAAAAACTGAAAAAAGGTTAAGCTAGCCAAAACAGCTAGCATGTAGCTGAAATATTAGCTAAACTCCAAAATAGCCTAAAAAAACCTTAATAAATGCCAAAATAGTCCAAAAAGCTAGCACAATACCATTATAACTTTCAACTTTACTACACTCTGACTCCATATAATATAAAGTAACGACTAATCGATTATTAAATTAGTCGTCAACTATTTTAATAGTCGATCAGTCGACTAATCGTGGCAGCCATAAACTCAATGGACGTTCAAAGCAACAGAGCCTCCATAAATACCTGTCCTGCCTGTTGAGTGAAGCTATCTTCATCAATATTAGGAGGAGGTAAATCTTCAATTTCCTTCTTCTGCACCCACAGCAGCTGAGGACTTGTGTGTGAGGCCTCTGCAGACGTTCCCGATTCATTATTCTCCACATCAGCCGAGGATGAGGACTTTGTATCTTTAGTTTCCGGACTTCCAAAGTCCACTCCTGAGAGGCTTTCCATGTGTCTGTAGCCCCTGGTTTTGGAGTGGCTCTGCGCAGACGGCTGGAATCCATCCTCCCTACCGGGAGGGATCTGTGGCCTGTGACCGTCTGCCTCTACGTGATGGTGCTGGAAGAGCAAGTCGACGTTAAAGGTGAGCAGGCTGAGAGGCTGCAGCACCAGGAGCAGCTCCTTGAACAGCGGCTGGCAGGCGGTAACTGACAGCCGCATAAAAGAGGTGGGGAAGTAATACGTCTCCAGAACATCTAAGTTGAAGAGAAAACGTGATTAACAACACTTAAAAGCCTGCCGCTAAACATCACAAGAGCTGGAAACCTACCACTGCAAGACTGAAGGTGAGACAACCAGAAGTCAAGATGCTTGATGCTGAAACAAAGAGCAGAGGATAAATCAAAGTTATACTGTAAAATGATGGTGCTGTAAAAGAAAATGAAGCGTTCTTACTTCAGCAGGCCGAGGATGAAAGCGTTGAATCGGTGTTTGCTTTGTTTTAGTTGGGGCAGCTCGCTGACTCGGACTTGAAGGTTGTACAGGGCTTGAGTTTTAGGAGCTTGAATAAACAGATCAAAAGGGAGAAAATTAACTTTTGATACTAAAATCCACAAACATTTCCTGATGTGTGAGAAAATGCAAGTCAGGTAGATATATTGGATTTATCCGTATCAGTCAAATCTACAAAAATGACAACATAAGCACCTTTTAGTCAAAACTTTGATGTTTTTGTCCTGATACCTGGTCTTGTTGTGGCGTTCACGAGACTCCAGGCGGAGTTGGGTCTCCTGCCTGCGATCAGATCGCTCTGGTGAGGCTTCAAGCCATCGATCAGCAGACTGTGGAGGGCCGGGCAGAGGCACTGCAGCACCAGACGACCCAGCGATGGATTTATGGTGCTGTCGCCTGATAAGGTCTGGGAAGCAGAAAAGGAGGGGGGAGGAAGCCGATGTGGCGAGGAAGAAGACATGCAGTGATTGGGAGAGTCAAAGGATGACTCAGAGGAGAGGGATGGGAAGGAAAATCAGGCGAGTGAATGAGTGTTTAGAGGGAAAGGATGAGCAAAGGAGTTGATGTAAGAGGATCAGGGGTTTTTGTTAGTTTCCAGATAACTCTATTGACTAAGAGATTAACTGTTTTGTTCTTTCTTGTACCTCTTTAACTAAAAGTGACTACGGGGATGTTAAGAGATAAAACAAAAATGAGAAAGACGAAAAAAAAAAAAGTTTAAAAGGATCGGCAGTAAATTTAAAGTAACATCTTATTTCCATCTCAAAGTAAAGCTTTCAGTAACTCACCTTCTGCACGACAGTCCGGGAGGAACTAAACTGAGCCAAGATGGCCTCCACTGCCACGCTGACCGCACTGACCAGCGCTGTGGAGAAATAAAAAAAATTGAAGAAGTTTTGACATGTTTTAACTGACAGGTAAAGAAATAAAAACTCTCACCTTTCTTTTCCTGCAGGCACTGAGAGGACAGGTCACCTCTCAGCAGATACTTCACATCCTCGCCCATCCAGAGGGCCTCGGCTTTCTGGATGGAGCCGCCAAACGAGACGCTGCGCACAGCTGACGACGGCGAAAGAAGTCATTACTGATGGCAAAAATACTGGAAAATACTCCTTCTGCAGGAGCTTGATGGATCATTACTGTAATGCTGCAGCAAATTAATTAATGTTATTAGTAGAAGTAAACAGGTGAAGCAGATGGGGCTAAAAGCAAGGAAGCAGCGCGGAAGCGAATCCTGTCAGCCTGGCTATGCAAGTGCAGAACATCTAATGTTAAAGAATAGGTGATAGATATATTTAAACAAGAAAAAACTTTTTCTTTTTTTTTTAAAGAAAACAATTCTATTTTTTTAGGTATTTTGATTATTTAATATGTGCAACAAAATTCTAAATCTTACTTTTGAAGGTTAAAAACATTTACAATGATGCTGTTTGTTGATTTTAAAGCAGTAAAAAAATTAAAAACTGGAGAAAAAAACAAATTTAGTTCAAAAGACAAATGTTTCCATAAAGATTTTTTTAAATAAGCGGGTTGAATTACATTTTTAAGGTTTAAACTAAATTATTTGGTTTAATTTGTGATTGCCACATACTTGCAATAAGCATAAGTGAAGAGGAGCTGGAATCAGTATAAACTTTCAAAGAAGTAACACACAAAAGTGCAGGTGTTGTGCACATTTTGAGGTTTATATACACAGATTGCTATAAACCTCACAAATATTTCCAACATGTATAAAATACAGACTGTATGGACCGTAGTGAAAGAGAAAACATCACAAGTTTTTTCACTTGGGCTGTGGGGAATAACATGAAAATCATGTGTCCATTTGTAAATTCCATGCACAAAAAAAGAAAGAAAACAAACACAGCAGACAAGACGGACACAAAGACAGATGGAGGAAGACAGTGATGAGAGTGACTCCTGATGCCCTGCGACTAAAAGCAGCTGTTTCCCGTCTGAAGCCCCTTGGCAGATCTAAACGGACAGATGTGTTGACCTACAGCACCTGATGTGAGAAAAATAACAGCTAAGCTAAAAAAATAAGGCCAAGAATGAGGACAGAGACGAACATGCAAGCCAGATGTAAGATGTAGTGAAAGAGAGAAATCTTACTCGCCGCGTGGGACTTTGGAGGAGCCTGGTAGAGTTTTGGGGGCAGGGGAGGTGCCCGGGGTGGGATGGGGGGGTAAAGGTTGGGATAATAGAGGGGGGCGGCTAAAGCAGGCAAGGTGTGTGAGCGGGGGAAGAGCGGGGAGCTGAGGCTCGATCCAGCTACACCTGGAGGGGGAGCTCCGCAGCGCTGGGGTGGGGAGAGCGCTCCGATGGGGGACAGGCGAGGGGGTGCACCTCGGTGAAGAGGGCAGTTCTTAGGGTGGTGGAGGTAGTAGGTGGGAAGCGGGGGCAGTTCTTTGGAGGTTCTGGCCCGAGTGCTGCTCTGATCCACTTTAGCGCGCCTCTCTGAGTACAGAGAATCCGCAGCACTCACGCTCTCGGAGTGTGTCATCATAACATCGATGTTCTTGTACGGCGTGGTGCAACCTGACGCCTCCGTGGTGCTACTAACAGGTATGCCAGACTTAGCGTCGGGACTAATGCAGCAAAGTGAGTCGAGATCAGGGAATGAGTCAGACACAAAGTCCCCTCGGTTTGTTTTGTTGCATCGATAAGCCGAGTGTGCGTTCTGCTTAAAATCATCTGTAAATTCAGAGCGGTTTGCACCGAAATCAGCCAGAGAATCACAGTTAAATCCAGAGCTTTCAACAGAGCTGAAGTCATCTCTGTGGATGCAGGGGGAGCTGGCAGCAGAAGCTCCCCGTGTCTCTTTGCCAACATGGCTGTGTGGTCTGGGATCTGCAAGCGGCTGGGAGTTACAGAAGCCAGGGCGAAAGCGGGGAAGGGACGGGTGCAGGAAATAAGGTTGGGAGGGCTGGGCAAGGGAGAGTGGGGGTGAGGAAACTGTTGAGTTCAGGGGGGCGAGGTAGAAAAACAACAACAAAAAAAAGGTTATCAGGTGTGAGGTGGAGGGGGCGGACATATGTGGGCAAGGTGAAGCAGAACAGTGGACAAAGGACGGAAACAGCCCAGTGGGATGGATTGAAGGAAAAACAACAAAAGAGTTGGAAAAAAAAAACAAACGTAGCAAAAAAATGAGAAGGAGAAAGAGATGTAGAAAATGTTAGTGTCCATCGAAAGAACAACAGAAATCATCATTATGTAACAGCATTTCTGAGCACACTTGAAAAGCTGCAGGATTGAGCTTTCAAGAGCACTAATCCAGTTTTTAGTCACAATAAAAGATTATTAACTATTGTTTGTTACACTTTGTTACATAACTTAAAAAAAATCACAATAAAATTGTTTTTCAAAACAAAAATAAACTTTTTTTAAACTTTACATGGGTTGTTATGGAAACAAATACAATTAGG